>NW_023276403.1:0-134505 GCF_013357705.1 Chelonus insularis | reverse complement strand
TAATAGATATCTTATAGACATCTTCATCTAGATATCTTGGAAATATCTAGATGAAGATGTTTATTACATCCTGTTTTTCGAAACGTTTATCAACTTCGAAAGCGATTGCGAAATATGCTGGCCTTAAATATGTAAATTATCGACCAATCGCTATTCAAGATTTTCGCTTTGCAGTCATTTTTTTAATGACTGGCTACTGTTTAGGATTTATTCGTTTTCTATTTGAAATCACTTTTAAAAGTCAGTGCAATAAGTTGAAACTCAAAACCATAAAGAAATCCAATATTGTACGTATTCAGGTGCAACCTAGTCAATAATAATGATTATTATTGAGTGTAGAGTTTTTATTTAAGTCCTGAAATAGACTTTCTATCCGTTTTAATGAGAAATAGTATATTACACATCAAGGGACGAAACTAAGCCACACGAGCCGAAGGCAAGGGTAGCAAACACAGTTTATAATATAGTGTTATTCCTGAGTTGAGTATACTCTTCGTTATTTGTAATTTCAGAGAAATTTTATAACTTGGAAACTTTCAATGCTAATGTCAGCCAAGAATTTCAGCGTCACTGTTTACTTTTTATTCTTGATGTTCGATATTGCATAAGTCGAAGTTGTATTTGGATTTTTTCACCTTATGTAGTTTAAGATATACCCTTTTTTTTGTATCAGTCACTGAAATAAATTTATTTACATAATTAAATAAAGAGTATTTAATGATTATTCTTATAGAATGAGCAACAAAAAATTGTAAAGTAGAAATAAAAATAACGAAGAAAAATTGGCTCATAAAAATAATTAATAGAAAGTAAACAGAAATAAAAACAAACAACTTATAATGACGTAATTATAAGGTTATCCTGACGACGACAAAATAACGACGAAATGTTAACTGGCAATTTCGAATCCTTAATAACATAACTAATCCCATTAAAAGCAGCAAGCACCCCAAGCACGTCGATCAACCCTCGTCCGCATTAAAAATCATGGTAATGTTATCTTGTCGGTCATAGAATAATGCATGCAGGTCCGAAGCTACAGCATATGCCCATCGGCACATAATATAATATAATGCTTTTTTGCGAGGGTCGCTTGTTTCCCCTCTATCTTAAGCTAAGGGGTTGAAATAAGGCATGAAGAGGGGGCACATAAACGAAGTGATAGTTCATTCTCTTACAAAAACAGTACATCCTGCACTATCTTGTTACATTGCTCTAAAATTTCACATCATTGCTCAGGAAGGATATTTTAATTTCAGAACAACCCTCCATCACCCTTTGTATATGTTTCATTGGTCTTATTCCCCTCTTGGGCGGATCCAAAAGTCTTTTGGGGTAGCATCAATATGCCATGAATGTGTAGATGAAATAAAAAAATGAATGCAGTTCAATTTGAGTGGGGATAAGAAACAAATAGACCTTGCAAATCATAAATCAACAGTTCAATGACATCTAAATATATATTTAGTGTTATCTTTCTTTACAATTTAAAAATAATCTGTTTCTTATTATTTTTCGTGAAGAAAAACATTAAGTATTCAGAATAGTATTTATAATATTTAACTCGCAATATCAAAGAAAATGTTTCTTGAAATTTGATTTCAGATAAGTTTGCTTTATTAAATTTTATCAGTGAAATTTCAGTGATTATTAATCAATTTTCAGTGCTAATTACATCACTGATTTTTTTAGTAAACTAATTGATCTTCAAGAATTAGTTAATAATTAACTTATTTTTCACTCAATTAAAGTATCACCAATCATCATTTCTCGAATTTCCTGCTTGTTCTACCTTCTCCTTCACTGAAGTTTCTTGATAGAATTTAAAAGACTAATTAATAATGTGAATCCAATATTAAATATAATGAAACCAAAGCAGTTTAAAGATTGAATATGTTTTTGATAATAGACAATATTCGGAGTACAAATGAATCAAACAATAAGTTGTATTTATGCATACTGCTTTACTGAGTTGATCAACTCTTTTCAAAAAAGTTCTTATCTCTGGTTGAATAGTTATTTCCTCACAGTTAAAACATCTTTAATTTACTAATGACATTATCATAATCTTAACTCTAAAATTTCATATTAATATTTGTTCGCGATATGAAACTTAATTTTTACTGTCCAACTTCAGCATCATACTGCAACTACAGCATCATTACCACATAATTATTACTTTCTCTAGTGAAGTAAATTTTGCTTAACTACAGTTGAACATACTCAAATCATTATTTTGTATTAATTAAGTAAAAAATGTATTTAATTAAAGTTAAAATACAGTAATCAAAATTCGATTCTATCTGTAACGCAATGTAATGAGTGTCAGGAATATTTCAATACCTTTTGTGATATCAAACATCCTCTCGATGAACTGACAAGGTATTATGAAGTCAATTTTAACGTTAGACGACTTACTTTTGCTTCACTGAGTTTGTAAAGTACTTCAGAGAAGTAAAAAGTACTTTGAAGAAGTATTGAAATTGACAGCAAATAATAACAAGCTCAAGAATGGCATAACTTCAATAACTGAATAAATAGGTCCATGAATGGAGCTGAGTACACCAAGTAGAATCCTTGACGTAATATTTTTGAGTAAAAGCAGAATTTTTCTCATTTAATGAATCTGTGATGAATTACATTTTATTAAATTTCTTTTCAATAATCCAATCATTGTCATAAAGATAATTTGTTCGAATAATATCAAAGAAAATTGAATATTTCAAAAGCTGAATTAATTTCAGTTGAATATATTCCATAAATATTTCAAGATTTTCATCATAAAAATAACATTGAAAAAACAATTGAACTCATTTTTATAGATTTCGTGGTAATTATGCAGTTTAACCCCCTCACCTCCGATTTTCTTGAAATTTTAGTATGTTATAGAGAAAATTATGCTGATTAATTTTATATATTAATGTTGGGCGCGAAAATGTCATCTTCACATAGTTTTTCAATTTGAAATTCTGTAAATATATGTGTATTAAGCTAATCCTTATTATTAGTTTTTCTCATAAAAATGATATCACTGTGGAAAGAATTTGCGAGTAGAGGCATGAGGGGGAAGGGGGGTTGAAAAGCTGGTCGAATAATCTTTTTTCAAACAACTTTTAAACGCCCAACCCCCTACTGGCAACTTCCTTTTGCGTCAGTCATTCGTAAGTATACAATTTTTTCTTGTAAAAATTTTATTACACATTAAAATGGTAATATTTTATATTTATTTTTTTATAATTTAAAATTTTGATTCATAATAAAATTTTTAAAGAAAAACTTGTAATGTATACTAATTAAACAATTGCTGATTACCACTGGTACTCCCCATTTATTGGAGTAAAATTTACAATTCCTTTTTAAAAACAATTCTTTTTACTAAAACTTTCAAGAAAATCGGAGGTGTGGAGGTTGGACTGCATAATTACCGATTTTGTTTAAATTTTAAAGCTTTTCTGACAAACAAGATCCATATTTTCATTTTAAAATTTAAAAGAGTGTTAAATTGGAATAACTTCCAAGGAATTATTGTCACTATGAGCAGGTGAATGCTAAACCGTGATAATCCTGGTGACTTTTTGTTTTCTCAGAGCATAATAGAAATACTCAGATGTAAATGCTGATACAAGAAACAAAACCTTAATCGTATTAATTAGTATTACTTCTCACTTATCGGCTTATAACTATAACAATAATAGATTTCATTAAACAAAAAAATTTAAAATATTTGTTAAATCAATAAATTGATTAATATCACAACTTAATCAGTAAAATATGAAATAAGCCATCATTATTTTCCAATGTTAGCAAATAAAGGATTTTAAAAAATCTCTGTGCAAAGAACTTTGAATTCCAATGATTCAATAAAAGATGAAAATATCGACTATACCATCCACTTTTATTCCAATATCCTTCAAATATGTGGAAAATTTAGAATTGAATAAATTTTTTTAATTTTTATTCAGTTCAGTTCAAAATACTTCAGAAAATTTCAAATCTTTTCAACATTTTTTTTTACAAAGTGTACTCACCCTGATCATATTTACTGAAAAGAATGTTTTTTCGACCTCAAATAACTGAATTTCATACTGAAATTGATGATGGTTAATAACAGATTTTTTGCTCCTTACATTCATTTTAATATAATTAAAAATCAAATATTATTAAATGAAGAGATAATTTCATCACAAATATTGAATTTTTTAATACATTTCTAATTCGAATTAAAACTTCATCACTGACATAGCTTATCTTCCATTTAAATAACTCCTACTTCTTCATTCTCTTTGTCTTCCATTCCAACTATGTTTGTTTTTTACTGTAAATTTAAAAAAAATCTTCAAATGATTAATCCTTCATTCATAACTAACATCCTAAATGTACAGAAACTGCAACTACACGTGAAAAGTTTCGTGCAATATTTTCTTCACAAAGTACCATAAATATTTGTAATGCAAGATATATAATGACAAGATAATAACAAAACAGAAGAACTTAATGGGAATATCAATTCTACGTGTATGTTGAGAGAAATAAATGTAGAATATACATCTCATTTATTTTATTTTTTAAAAAATAATTCACCTTTCAATAAGATATTCAAGATAGTTCCATTCTCGTTATTATTCTCCAACATATTGTGGTATCTACATAATCATTATAGGATCAGTTGTATACATAAGATAAACTTACAACGTTACCCATAAGAGGATCAAGCTGAGGATGAAACACGTCAAGAGAGGTAAGGTGTTCGAAACGTGACAAAGTATTACATCGTGATTAGAAAAGTTATTACATTGCATCTAACCATGAAACTGAGATGTTTACTGAGGGTCATGCATGTTATTGGATGTAATATATGTTGTTAAACCAACGTCATGTTATCACGTAGATATGAAATTGGAATTACAATGATGATTTCTTGGTTGAAATTTAGATTATATTATTATTCGAATATAAATCATGGAATAGACACTTGAGTTTTCTGTTTCATTATTTTCATCTCAGTTCATCATCAATGTTCAGTTAACAACTTAATCAAACAGAAGGTGATAGCATGACAATTAAAAAAAACCCGATAAAAAATTAGTATTTTAGAAATGTATATAATTGTTGCATTAATAAATAATGAATTGGATTGAAATTGAATCTAAATGATAATATCATTGTAGGCTAACATGTCATTGATTCTAAAATGTTAACACATGCAATTTATACCTAAGTAGAAATAATAAGAATCATATAATTATATTGATAAAAATCTTGATGTGAAGAAGATCCCAACTAAAAATGAACGATGGAAATAAATAACATCCAATAATATTACTTACGAAGATTGTTTATGTATTTAGGACTCAGCTGTATCATAGTTCTGCAGTACCTGAATCCAAAAATGAATTAGTTTATTTGCTGATGTTATTTAAGAAAAGTTAGACATCATTGAAAACAGAATTATTTACTTCATCAATGGACTATTAGTATTATTATCAGCATCTCAAGTTAGCTTTCTCATAAATGTTGTTAAAAATTAATAACTTATGAAAGAAATCTTTAAAAAGAGCTCAAATTTTTACAGGTGATGTAGAATCATTCGATTTATAAATCATTATTTCATTCATTGTCCCTTCTAAAGTAAGAGGCTTATACTTTTTGACCTAACACTAGGGTTGATAACTTGGAAAGAGTTTACAGTCAGTCCTAAGTCTACCAACGAAACACATCTGACATATTGAGCCCCTGATTTACTTGAATGATAACTTTACATTTCATTTGATTCTGAATTAATTTCGAATAATATTTTAATAAAACTGTTTCCATATATCAGCTTTCCAATTACTGCAGTATGTAAATACAACAAAGTTAAAGATGGCATCAAACATATCCTTTCATGATGCAACATGTTCATCTTTCAATATTCTAAACTGATAAGAGATCTCCAAAAGTTCAATCGTCCAAGATCAATATGATTATTCGTTCTCAATGAACTTCATTTCTAAAATCAAACATATCTTTATATTTTTCACAATTATAAAATTATGTAATGAATAAAAAATATATATGTTAAGACCAATTTCAACTATTTTATCAAGAAAAGATGGATTATTGAACAAGAATAAAAAAAATTAATGACTATTGAACCATTAATCTTATTACCACTGAGCCTTGAAATTTTGATTGCTAAATCTGACGTCGGAGCCTGCCTCTATATATTAACTTTCCGCAAAGAATGTAAACTATCGATTTAAGTGTCTTTTTCTAATAGTTATTATTCTCCAATGTCTTTATACTTGTTATCCAAAGATCTTATTTTTATTGTAAACAAACTTTGAATCAATCCTCATAACATTTAATTTCTATGAATTTTATTTAAAAAATTTCAGTTTCAATAAAAATGAATAATAATACTAATTATCTTGATCAAATGTTCCAATATTTTTAGTAAATTGTTTTCTAGTTATCATGTAAGTAAAAAAGTTTAATAGTATTCAAGAAGTTTTTTTATTTTAAGTAATAAAATAATAAAAATAAAGTAGTTGATGTAAATAATGAATGAGTCTATTAATCAACAAACGAAAACTTTCTCATGCTAAAAAAGTACGAATCATTATAACATAATTATGTTAATAAAAAATATTAAAAAAACTTAAATAAGTACTTTTTTAAAGTAAGCTACTATTATTTAAAGATAAAAGGCTTTTGAACCCATTTTTCTAAAGTATATCGTAAAAATAAATAAATAAAACAGCAAGTCATGAACTGCATTTATAGATTTACTCCTTTAATCCTTACCTGAAAATCCCCTAGGCAAGAAAAGACCCTTGGATTGAGTAAAAATTAGCTCAACTCATTTCACTAAGAAATTTGTACTTTTCCGTATACAAGAGAACAAAAAATTGGCCGTCTTGCTTTATTCCTTGGTTTTTCGACTCCTCTTATTTGTGGAGACTTGAAAATAATGAATGATCCATTGAACAAATGTGAAGCTTACACTGATGGTCAGCTACAAAAACTGAAAAAAAGAATGAACGATGAAAAACGATAAATAAGCAAGAAAGAATGATGATGGGAATAGTAAATATATTGGGATTCTTTAAAACTGCTACCGGTGATCTTCTTTATATTATTTATCTATAGTATTTCAACTCACATAGCATACAGTTTGTACTCAAAGTTGTACAAGATATATTCAGAAAAAGGTAAAGGAAATAAAATAGTCGCAAAAATCCTTTCATTCGTCACCGAAGCGTGAAGCGCCTTTATTGTTGGTATACAAAGAATGTCTGTCGATCGGTGTACTAACAATCGACATTGACAGCTACGTACACTTTCAAGAGTGGTATCTATAACCCCTTCGTATCAACTCAAGAAAGAAATCCAGAAGACTCTATATAAACTCGAGTTGTCGAATTTTTATTGTCATGCTATAAGATTTTTTTTTTTGTCTTTCTTTGTCAGTGATATAAATCTTATTGATAATAAGATATAAACATACATCTGATAGGAATAAATGTGAAGTAGGTATTCTATTTTTTTCTTCAATTAATTCAAGCATGCATTTGATTATAGATAAAATACTTGGTGAATTTTTATATAGAAAAACAGTAAAAATATTATAAATAAGAAAAAATGTTTTAATATAAAAGCAAAGATGTAAAAGAGATTAATGTTTATCATAAAATGCATACAACTACAAATAAAATATGAATAATGATTTGTACTGAGGAAAATATCCTTTAAAGTTTAAAACAACGGTATAAAAAGAAATGTAAAGCAAAAATTATTGCTCTACTATGATAAATGTAAAGTAAATATGTTTTTGTATGAATGTAAAAATTTTATAAAAAAGTTAATGCAACGATTAAATTTTTTAATGAGAGAATTGTGATACTGGGAGCACAGTCTGCGTCGGATTGCAGTGTTCTGTTTAAATCTAATTTCTACATAGAGAAAAAAATAAGGTGACAACTTTTCGGTCCAAAATAAGGTAAATGTTCAAAAAAAAAACTGATTCTTTAAATAATGCAATTATTTGTTGAAAATTATGTTATTGGTTTAAGGTGTATAAGAAATGGTAGAAGTGAAGAGGAAGGTCAGTTATGATAACTACTAAAAAAAGTAGGAAGTATGGTTGGTGGAAGTATTGTGGATAGGATAGCTTCAACACTGCAAATTCCAGGATTTCACAAACGTGTTGAAATAACACGCGTAAAGTGTATTCAATGTAAAATGCCTATTAACAAACTATGCATGATTTGTATACACTTTTTACACGTTTCGTAGTGTGTAAAAAATCTATAGTTTGTTTATGACATTTAACATTGAAGTGGCTTAGTGTTTTGAAAGTGTCTACAACTTGGATTTGCAGTGAATGGTTGAGCAATTTAAATCATAATAGAGTGCCAAGCAATCATAAGTCCAGTATGAAAAACAAATATATACTGAAAACACATTTTTAATGGAAGATATGGTAATTATTTAGAATCGGGACTCTAGGCAAAAATCGCGATAATATATTTTCTATTTAAAAATATATACAGTCGACTCTTGTTAATTTAAAACTCGAGGGACTCTTCAAATATTACGAATTATCGAGTGTTTGAAGTATCAAATGATTTGTAATATAAAAAAATTTTGTAGGGAACTGGTGATAACTTTAAATTAGAGAGACGTTTTAATTATTGCAGGTTTGAATTAACGAGAGTTGATTGTATATCTGTAAAATATTTTTAATTCATAATTATTTTTTTTTCAGATAAGTTCATCTTCAAAATTTCCACATCGCAATTTTTACCCTGTACAATAAAGGTAATTTTCACTCAACTCTGATCTCTATACTTTGGAGAGATTAGAAATTTTTATTGATCGATAAAAGACTAGAATTCTATAGTATAATATAATAACGGTTAATGAATAAAGGCAAAGCTCAATGATTAGAAAATAGTGGAATTATTGATGAATTTCAATATTTGTGATAGGGATGGTGAAAAATTCAATATTACATTGAATGAGCCGTCGTTTGTCATACTCGGTTCATTGATTCTTGACTAATGATGGGGTTCCAGTTGGGAGATAATTTTTAAAAGGCTGTAAAATTGATAATTTGCATATTACACTATTTTATTCAGACATAAACTTTATAAGTTTCATTTATAATTATTTTTTTTGTCAATTGGGAAACAATTTTCGCCTTTTTAGAAATATGATTTTAGTTTGTTGAAAAAAGTTTTTAAATTAAAGAAGAATATAATCCTTGATTTTTATGACAATTCAGTTTTGGAATAAAAAAAAATTTTTTAACAAGTAAGAGATATTATAATTAACTATATAAATAATATGGAAGTGATCCCAATGAATAAATAGCTAAATAAGGTGAAATCTTTAAATCCCCAAAAAAATTTATGGTGCATTTGCATTTGCACCCTTGGAGAAAATTCATCACTAATTGAGGTAAACTCGTTAAAAAATTTTGGCCCGAATTGAAACTTTATCCAATAATATAACTTCATTATTCAAATATTAATTATTTCGTGAGATGAGAATATGCGAAGAGTAATATGTGTCGTCATCTTTAGGTAAAATTCTTAACTTCATATAATGCTCCTTTCTTTGCCTTTATATTTAAAATGAGCTCTTCTAGAATAACTTTTACCTACATTCTATCATCCAAAGAATAACATAACAAACGGTGATAAAAATAAACACATTAACAAGTAAATTATTCATTAACAACCATTAACCCATAATTATGAGAAAATGAGCTGAAATATGTTGTGGATGAATGTGTAAGATAGAGTAAAATAAATGCAAGAATGGACTTTATAATTACTCCGTTTTCAAGTTATTTTAGTTTGTTCTCTTTCAGAGTAAGTCTTACAATTTTTTCTCTCATAATTTCCTATTCATTAAATTTTAAATGTCATAGTGAACAAATATCTTGTGATATGACCAAGCCAAATAAGGACTTTATATTACTTTATTTCTTAATTGATGCATCTAAAAATTGATTCAAGGATAACTCCCGGAGTAGAATCTTCTAAATTGGTGTTATCATCCAGTCATTTTCTATCACTGAGGTCAATGCTAGTTATGGTAGCCAATGATGAACCGTTTATCCAACCTTGTTCAGGTTGTTTGAATTGTTTCGTACTAAACACTCTTTAATAAATTATATTTCAATACACTTAGATTTACGGTGTATCATTCAAATACTTGTAATCCATATAAAATTCGTATATATTATTTTTCAAACATGGTACATGTATATAAAAAAGAGTCAAAATATTAAGAGCCAGCCTCAATCAAATTTTCAGACATGTAAAATTCATGAATGAACTCAAAACTCATAATTCGAGATGCGGCATCGGCCATTGATGAACAGACACTTGAGTCAGTCTATGGAGTGTATTGTTCATAACAATACCTGCAACTGAAGAGTAACGAGGATCATCCTAGCGTGGATCATTCGGTAATTTCCCAGTTATATCCTATAACTACCCCTCCTGTTCAATAGGTCCATGTTTTGACACGCGCGAAAGAGGCCCTGCAACACGATGTCAGATATATGGATACCCTACGGCTTGTTAACCACGATGAATCAGTTGGTCCTTACTTCAATATAATATACTTCAACCGCTACTGTAGCCGTGAGAATATCATGGGACGTAATGACTCGTCCGTGAAACGCTAAGTGACGCTCGTTTTATTTATTATCTTTCTTTTTCTTTTTTCTTCTTCTTTCTATTTTATTCCATTCATTCTTTCTACTACTACCCGGCTTTTCTCAGTCACTTGCAAGTGAGCCTAAACCCATTTTCTTCATTCTCTTCTTCTGCTGAACTTGAAGAATACGCTCTATGGAGCAAGAGAAAGGTATCCGCATTTTAGTTACATTCTCTTTAGTCTTTCCAAGTTTTCATTGGTACTCCTCTTGTTCTTATTATATTCATTGATCGATTTTTGCTTTTTTATTTTATTTTTATGCCAACTACGCAAAGAGGATTTGCTGCCGCATACTTCAACAAACTTTCAGCGGATTAAAGTACTTTTCTTTTTTGAAAAAGTTTCTTTTTTTCTTTTTATCTGTTAGCATCCGGAAATGATAAAAGAATAGAAAACTATATTAAAATAAATATTCTAATGATTGAATTGATATTGATATTTTTTACCATTTCTTCAAATCGTTTACATTAAAAAAAAATGAATTGTGAAGGTAGTATTTTTGAGGATGCTTTTTTACTCTCATAAAAGAAAGAAAGATATTCTAAACTATATAGTTATGTATTTTATGTTTTCATCGACAGTCAATGAATTTGTTGATAGGAAGACACAACTGATTTGTTCATCTTCACTTTCTGACAGAAACTTGAGCTGGCCGGAAATTTTTTCCCTGCCATAAAGATTTTCTTTTCTATTTAATAAACGTTTTAATTGCTTTATAGTTAATTTCGGAGTCTTTTTCGTTTTACAGTATTTACACACTTTATAAAATTGAGAGAAAACAGCGTGATAAAAATTAATCATGTATTGTTTCCGGCATTTGATATTAAAGAGGCTTAGCGTGTTAAAAGTGTCTACTAGAATACACCACACCTGGATTTACAGTGATGAACTTCACAAATATTGTCAAATCTTTAAACTCATTTTTTTCTTTCTTCGAGGTGAGTTATAAAATTTAGTTAATCATAAACGAATACTGTCCATGGAAATCCTCTAACGTAAATCAGCGTTTTTCTCACTCCATGATCATCTGACCGATTGTCCGTCCTTACTCCGACGGCTGACGTAAGACTAATTCATATTAAACTGAACGCACTAAAAATTTATTGCAAAACAATAAATGGAAAAACAAATGAACTTAATAAAAATCAATTAATCCTAATGATTTAATCCTTAAATTATAATGTTATGATTAAAGTTTTTTGTATTAATT
Source organism: Chelonus insularis (assembly GCF_013357705.1). NCBI lineage: Eukaryota > Metazoa > Arthropoda > Insecta > Hymenoptera > Braconidae > Chelonus > Chelonus insularis. The sequence goes on along the minus strand of NW_023276403.1, from coordinate 122,579 downwards.
AATATAAAAAAAATATAAAAGAAAAAGAAAAAAAAATAAATCAGCATGAAAGGTCACCCGAGTCATAAGAATACTTTGGAATCAGAAAGATCCTTTTGATGAGTAGGGTGACATGTTTTTAATAAGACTAATTACATTAATAAAAAAAATAGAGTTATTCTAAAAATCTTCAAGCAAGCAAAGCTCAGAATAATAGAGACAAATCAAATAAGAATAGAAGAAAATGTAATAATTGTATATATTCAGAGGGAAAAATAGGCAAGATCGAAGATCTAAAGATAAGAAATTAGCTGACTAGAGATAGAATTTAATCACGAAGCCCATCAAAACCTTAATATAAAAGGCCCTGCGAAAATTGCACAGAGCAGTAGTCTGTATTTAACCACAGACCGTTGCTGGTCAGTCGAAAATTTGTATCCTTCCTGCTTGAGAATACTATTCTTCAGTGCTATGTGAAACTGAAGAATTTTGTAATCAGTATATCCAAAAGAACCTTACAATTCAAGAAAAACCTTGTACTCAAATAAATAAACAAGATATTTACTCACTTAACAAACGTCATTTGGTGTCAGCAATTTGAAATTTAACGTGAGTAAGTTTATTTATTTATCTACATATTTGCTTGTTAATTAGTCCTTCCCTTTATCAAATAACGTTGATAGAGAGTTCAGGTTTTTCGAGACCAAAAGAATTATCCTACCCTAGCTTCTCTACCTCACTCTAAAAAATAATAGTTGAGTCCCATAGTTGGATTTACAATCCTGTGTCAATTTCTCATTTGACAGAAAATAGTTGAGTCCTTTTCAAACTATTAATAGTAAATCCAACTGTATATTTCTCTCAGTGCTGACAAGAAAAGTCACGGCAGATTTCAAGCTATCTTTGATATCATTTATCAAAGAACAGAAAACTCTGCCTGAGTTGAATCGGTTGCCTCGAGACAGCTTTTAAAAGAGAATAAAAGTAATGCAGTTAGTTATCATGGAACCTTACGCACTACCGAAAAAAAGAAGACTTTAGAAAAATAATTAAATATCATTATGAATTCATACAACATTGCCTCTTATCTAGAAATTAAAGTTTATGAATAGTAATGAAACGTATTCAAAACATAAATAATATTAATAAGGTGCAGAAAAAAACCGTCATAACATGTATTTTCATGGTCATAAAAATATTCATCTTAAAATAAATTGTAACGAATGATTTTACTTGAGATTAAATAATAAAATGAAATAATAAAAAGAAAAAATGGAGTTTAATAAATTATTTCAATATTTCACTGTAAATTCAAAAAATTTCCTAAAAACGTGACGTTCTCTTTTTCCATCTGTCTTCAGTCTTTGTATTATATTATTCTCCTCTCTCGTCTTTTTCTCTCTCAAGATTGCTGATATTTACAAAGGCATATGTACAACGAAAAATGGAACAAGGATGACGACGCAATCGGACCCATAACTAAACTACCCTTTTTTATATACATATAATATTAGCCTACTCAAACTAATATAATTTTCTTGCATGTATCTGGATGCTGAATCTTTTATTATATAATGTACAGATCCTTGACACTCTCGTGAAATCTCTCTACTTCCGCTTGAAACATTTTATAAATTCATCCATAGCACCAGTGCTTCTGCAGAAGGCTCATGGGAAATCCTACCAAAAGTCATTAATGAATGTCTAACTCCTTACTTATTATTATAACCAGTATTTTATTTTCTCTGTCGCAAGATGACATTACATAATAATAGAATAATGATTATTATACACTTATCCTAAACTGATACAATAAAATGTGTTTTTAAATTATTCCAATTGAAAATATCTTTTTCTTAAAATTGTGATAGAAAAAAATTATCTTGATGAATTTATTGGAAATTTTTATACCAGGAATTAGTTTTAATAATTAATTAAAAAGAAAAAACAAACTAATAATGTATAAAAATTTACGTAAATTGTGCTTGTGATTACTAAACACTAACACTAACTACACGCAGAGAAATGCATAGTAAAAATTACCCCGAATTTTATGGTAATTTGATGACATTGCAAAGTTAGGGTAAAAATTATTGTACACATTGTAAAAATTACTATGCAGTTTAGTAATTTTTACCCTCACTCTGCAATATCACCAAATTACCATAAAATTCAGGGTAATTTTTACTATACATTTCTCTGCGTGTATAGTAAACACTAGTTGATGTTTATTACTAGTTCTTATTTATTATCCTAAAATATTATTACACAATAACAATAGTATCACAGGATTCGCACAAGTAGTATGCACTTTTCCACACTCCGCCGTTCCTCTTACGGCCTAAAATTAATAATAATGTATAAAACTCCACACAAACTGTGCTTGTAATTACTAAATTATTTAATTAAATAATTTAAATGTGATATCGTAAATTATCAAAAAGACATCGAAATAATCACTCCTTTTTCAAAGTGCATTAAAAATAAATATTTAAAATTTACTTTCGATATTTTAATCTAAATAATAATTTTAATTCCAAATAATTCTTTTACCTAAAAGAAGAAATAATTTAATAAATATGTAGAAAATTAGTGTGTATACTTAATAAAAAATACTTATTTTGTTTCGAAAGACCAAAGGTCTTTTTTAATATGGCCCGGAGCAGTCAAAATATTTAAATCCATTTAATTTCTTCAAATATTAACAATACTCTAATTATCTAATCTACAACAACGAATTAAGTTATCATTAACATCCAAGCCCGTCAATTAAGATATCACACTTATGATCATTAAATTCCCATAAAAATAGTTTAAGGACGATATAAAAAAATTCGAATTAATTTAACAGTATTTGATAAGAAATCATAAGAGTTAATTAAACTGTATATTGAATTATTTTATTTTCAACATACCTGTTCATTATCATATACAACATTTTTATTAACTTCACAATTTATTTTTCCATTTAAATCCTTCAATTAATCGATAAAAATGATTTAATTGAACAAAAAAAAGATCCGGATTCCACGACAATATAAGAGATATCCCTATTCTCCCTTCTCTGCCTGAAGAAAGAAGAATTTTGTGAGTGTCAGTTGGTTGGAGATAGCTGTACTATACACTAATCATCTAGAAGCAACTTTAAACCGTTATCTACGCACCGCCCAGAGTAGATTTGAAGTAACGGTGTTGGTTATCATTGATATGACCCTAGACCGTTTATAGAAGAATTGTCGAGTGCAGCATATACCATTAATTAATACCTCCTCTGTCGAGTTCATTCTCTCCTGATCATAAGGGCCTTATTGACATTTAATAAACAACAATAAAAACAGCTTAATAATGATTAATCTTTACGAAAATTTCAATTAAATTTAAATAATTAATCAGTTTGAATGCAGCACGCTTAAAATTTTCATTTCATAAATCACTGATATATTTATCAATATTTTCCTTTGGAGTAAATTTATTACTTGTTACTACATGCATTGAATAAAATAAAATGAATATAAAATTGGATTGAAATATAATTTATTCAATTATATCAAATTATAATATCATAGCATGTGAGTAACATTACATACATACTTAAACAGTATATAAAAAATCAATAAGAGGCTGAATCATGAAAGTCGTTAAAGAGAAATCTGTAACGTTGTAACAAAAATTATTAATTGATCGAACAATATTGGTTAATTTATAATACCTTAACAAGAGTCACACAGAGAGAAGGTTAAAGTCAATTTTATTATGAAATTCAAATAATTTTCACTATGGTCTGTGGCAATTCTGGAATAGACGGAAATTTAAGTGAAATTCACTATGCACTATGAATCATAGTAAATTTTACTATGGTTGGTAAAGTAGAAATCATATAATAATGGATTGTAAAATTCCAACATTAGTTCGTAAAAATTATAATTTTAAGTTGTTTGTCAAAGTTTAAATCAAATATACCTTCATTACTGAATACTTTTTTACATGTTTATTAATTTTTAATAGAAAGGAACAGTCTGATCGATCTACACTTTTCGTAAAGATGGAAAATATTGCTCAATCTATTTTATCAGCCCTTCGTTCTAGATCGTTTATGTCATGCCTTCAATTATCCTTTGGAATATGTATTTATCAAAAGACTAAATCACAGATAGTTATTAATTTATTAAACAAGTTAGGTGTGTGTTCCTCGTATCATAACATTCGGCTGCATCTACAATTAGAAATCCACAAATAACTATGATCGATGATGCTTAAGTCCAATACATATTTCGAAATACACGGAGAGAAGGATCGAGTAAAATTCGAGTAAATTTTGGGTAAAAAAAGGAAAAACTGACCAGTTCCAATGTATTATTTATACAGCTTGTGGAATGGTCCGAGAGCAGAATAAAATTTACTTTGCATCAGGCGAATTTTTAAGGAATGGAGGGATAAAAAAAAAGTTAATAGGATTTTTACTACTTCCATGCAGCGTACCACGATTACCCTGCATTAGAGTGTACTTTTTACTCGATCATTCTCTTAGTGTACAGATCATAATGCTCACGATAATTGATGTATATAAGAAAACATAAAATTATTATCAAGTCGATTATGTAACAGTTTATTAATCAATAATAAAAAAAAATTATAACAAGAGAGAGAGAGAGAAAAGGAATAAATTAGCATGAAGAATCATCCGAGCAAACAAAAATTCTTTGAAATTAAAAAGATCTCTTTGATGAGCAGGGTGACATACTGGCAGTCAGCCAGTTACGAGATGTAACATTAAATAATAAATATTTTTAATAATGACCATCAAAAAAATGCTTTGATTTTTTACATAGTTTTCCTCATTTATTTCAATTTCATTCTATTATTTTTTAACATATAAATATATCTAGTGCGATAAAAAAAATAAAACAAAAAGTAATCAAAAATCATAAACTAAAATATTTTTTTTTTATTTTATTAAATAAAAATACAAACGGTGCTAAAAAAATTTCTAAATGGTCATTGTAGAATAAAATTTCACTGATATTACAATTAACTTTAGTGGATGAAATTTAATTACTGAACTTTTCCGATTTTCATTTATGATCAATACTCTAGCTGCAGGACCAATTTTTTCCCACAAAAAGTTTTATTTTTGTTGAATGCAATGAACAACTAACGAGAGAACCACATAACTTTTTTTCCACCAAAGTCACACAGTTAAATCGAAAATTCTCGAATAGGACCTCAATAAAATTACACGGTGACAACACATACTGTTATAGGTGAAAATTTATCACAAACTAATTTATGGTATTTACATGGACATTCAGCTTAGTCATATTGACAACTTTAATATCATGTATTTAACAGTTTCATTAACTCTATAAATTTTCATTAAGTAAAAGCTTGAATAAGTATGACTGCGTATACAGCAAAATACTAAAGCTCCCATCGGCATGTATACTGTTGAGGTAAAGGTTGGTTGTATATTAGTTCAACACAAGTGAATCAGAACCATGGTCCACATAAAAATGATTTATTTCAGTGAAATATAATTTAAAGCGGATCTAGTATTTAACAAAAGTCTGCAAATACATGATTTTTTAAGTATAATGTTCTTGGGATTTTTGTGAATAATTGAAAAAAAAATTAAGTCATCTATCATTTAAGGGAAGAAATCAGATTCAAAACTGCTGTTTGTTTAAAATAATGATGTTATATTGTTACATTAAAACCATTCTTTTATTTTTAATAATGCACTGTGTCGTTGTAATTAAACAAATTTGTGGTGTGGTAAATCCAAGTTCTAATTAAGCCGCTGATTTTCTTTTTCATTGTTATTTGGTTAGTTGCAATAAATCTTATTGCTGGATTCAATCTTCAACTAAGTCGTGAGTTACTTTCTTTATTATTTGAATCAAGCCTAGCCTTGATTCTTCTTATGTTACTAGATCAAATGCGTATAAGTCACATTCTTGAGGAAGTTAAGATGGTCTTCCACGAAATTATACACAATTTCTGCTGACTTATACCTTGATCTACGTCCACAATTGATTAAAAGATGAGACATATCAACCACGTAAACGGCCACGTTCTCAAGTGATGAGATTTTCTCAAAACTCAATGATTTCCAGATAGGAACATCTGCTGGCTAAACTGGTTGATATGAAACATTCTAGACGATCAAGTTTTGCTGTTGATTTTCAATTGGCAATCAGGTGAGTTTCTGATCACATGTTTTATACATTAGTTAAATAAAAGATACGCTTTTTTTTACTTTTACTGTTGAATTTCAAAGGTTTATATATTTTAAATGATTTTATAAAACCAAATAATTATTTTTTAAGCAATCTTGAATATAAATTGCATCGAAAAAATAGTAATTATCGATATTTTTATAAAGAAAAGCCGTAAAATGGAACATTGTATATCAAAATATCGATTAGATTTAAAAATTCATTCAAAAGTTAATCATTAATTTTAAAAAATCAATAGAAAAACGATTTTTTATGTTAACCAGTAATTAATTTTTAAAGAAGCGTTGATAAAATCTGGTTCCTATACAAAAGAACACTAATAAGGGAAAGGTGGGTAAAGTAGAACGCAAGGGGAAAATAAAAGGCTCAGGAAAATGTACTAATTTATTAAAATAAGTTTAAAAACACTTATTGTACTTTTCATACATTAATTTTTCAATTTATTTATGCATTACAAATTATCAACATTTGTTAATATAATGCTTAATTTGTTAATTATAATTTTTTTGTGGTATTCCACTTTACCCCCTCTTCCCTTATATCTATATACAGTGTATTAACACCAAAATCGAATCAAAAAATAACCAAATTTTTATTGTGAAATATTAAATAAGATTTGTATAAAATAAAAATTTTCCTAAAATATTTTGGAATTTTTTTTTTTAGTATTTAAAAAAAAAAAAAAATTAACTGAAAATGTACTCATCTTCCAAAAGATGATAGAGATGGAGTCCAAGAATAGAAATTGAAAGGGAAAAATACGTTAGAAGTAAAACTTTGGTTTTCAGGTATGAGGAGAGTAGGATGTATAAAAGAATATACTGAGATAAAAACATTGTAAATTTACCATTAACATATCAAAAGAAAATCTTTGTAAAGTCTCTCAATGATGTTTGTATTTATAATTAAAGAAAAATAAATATTTAATTTATCTAAGAACAATTAGTGCAATGATCTTATCCTCACATTGTCTTAAAGAATAAATAATTAGTTTTAAAAATTAATTAACGAAAAGAAGCAAATAGTAAGAAGTAAGTATCAGGAGAATAGAAAAATAGAAGAAGTGAGAGAGTAAGCAGGTAGAAATGGAAAAAGGAAAAACTCCGAACGACCTGGAGGGCTAGGAAATAGAAGAGTAGGAGAAATTGTGAGTACTACAAAATAACTGGTAGAAAAATAGTAGGTGTATGTAACTTCAAAGCTCCTAATTGGAAGGAGGTGACTTTCGATAAGCTTGCAAACCAAAGCTCTTGATTCGAGGAGAATAACGACATGAGAATGACTTTGCAAGCTTGAATAATGTATGAGAAGATTTCGAGCTTTTTATTGAACGAAAATGAAGTCATGAGTTTCTATACTAATTGCATAAAAGCACTATATGAATGCTAGCTTCTACGGGGTATCATCAATCTTTACCGATTCTGACAGGGCACAGTGCAAATACCTAGGTAAGTAGTTAATCTGTACTTGTTTTTAAACTTAGCATATACTTTTTCATCAAATAAAAAAATTTTTAATTACTTCTGACAACCAATCAACAGCTTTTTGTCATCCAGTCTGAGAGCCTTGCAAAAAATTTTCTTTCTCAAATCAAGTGAGTAAAAAATATGAGAGAGTTGTTTATCAAAAAAAATATCTCTCTTCATAAATAAAATGCACTGTTATGGTTTGTACATACCCAATAACTTTTCTATTTTTTTAACATCCTTTCTAATATACATATATTTAACGAGGTTTTCACATCTGTGAAAAGTGGCAAACGATTAGATCTTGACTTAACATAGAGACTATTTAGTTATAGAGACTATTGAGTCTCCAGAATTAATAGTCTCGAATAAATGATTTTTATATTATTTTATAAATTATAATATAAAATATACATTATAATATAAATAATAATATATAAATTATCGTAAATTATATACTATTATTTTATATTATTTTATTTTTATTTCTATCAGGGAACAACTTTTTTCAAAGTCAAAGATAAATTGTTAAACTACAGATTTAAGCGAATTCTTACAAATTAGAAGAATATACAATCGAATAATTAATATTGAATTAATTTGAAATGACAATATAAATTCATAAATGTTTATTTATAAAGAATAGCAATTTAAAAATACACATGTTCTTTTGAATTCGTACACGGAGAGAAAAATCATATAATTTTTGTAGAGAAAATTTCAGAAAAATTACCATGCTCTCTTATAATGCGTGCGCGATCGACGACCAAAGTAAAAAGTATTTTACGATCATGTAAATATTATTAAATTGAAACGTAAATATTATCAAATTGAAACATAAAGAGTATTAGTCATGGCTTCATAAAAATTGTTGTGCTGGCATGGTAAAATTTAATGTGCTGTATTAGAAAACTTCCTTATCGATTTAGTAAAATTTCTAAGTATGCTTAACAATATTTATATATCAATGTATTAATTTCTCTACAGCTTATTATTTATTTTTGATTCAAAAAAAGGCTGTAACGTAAAAAATTAATAATGTTTTTTTGATTTAGGGAAATTAAGGAATCGCGGTTGAATTTGATAATGATAAAACACTTTTATGAATTATTAAATATATCTTTATTTAAATTAAAACCAATTTTTGAGAATAAATTTCGCATCATTAGATGCTCTTACAAGATTCGTAATCTTAAAGCTAAATAGGTAATCCAAATTTAGTACATCCCACGTATACTGATCGTTGTACAATCGATAACATTCAGTTTTTCATAAGTTAATGACACTCACGTTGTTGATAATTTCTGGACGTTCAAAATGCCCTTGTAAATCCTGTAAGATAAAACTATCTAAAAATTGAGAAAGAACACAATTGACTAGTAATTGAAAAAAATGACAACGGTTAAAAACACTGGAAAATGACTACTTTACTACAAAAACCATCATCTTTTGATCACTTATAATTAACGAAAGAAAAATTTTTCAATTTTAATAAATAAATCCACTATTTCACTAACACTGTTAACACTTTTGCACTTTACAAAAGTTGAGTTTGAACAAAAACTGATTCGATATTTTTAATTGTTGTCATTTTTTCGACAAGAAAAGGCTTAGAAGTTGTGTTATGGGAGTTAGACTATTTAGTATGAACTACTTACCATTTTACTGTAAATAAAAAATAATACCAAAATCAGTTAATTATTTAAGAAATGAATAATAGATATTATGAATGTTAAATATTAGTTGCTATTAAAGTTTGTGAAAGATTACTTACGTCGTTACAAAATGACGCACTTTTATGTGTCACTGTATAATGTATCACTCTCTATTGATAACACAGTCAATTACGCACTGAGGAACAATAAACGTATTCAAACCTGCTTCGAAAAACTTCGAAGATGCCCGATCTTTTCCGACCTTCGATTCTTTCTTATGTTAATAGCAGAATGCACGTTGTTTTAACTTAATAGTAGAATATCTCGAAAACTATGAATCCGAGATCTAGACATAATGCGTACAATTTTTAGAAAATCGCTTTACGAACAAAATGACCCCTTATAGGCTTCTCTACGATTAATAGTTAATGAGATATCATTTTTTTTGTTTAAAATAATTCTCATGCTCAACAGCGTTGATACCTTCTTTCTCTTTCTTTCTTTCTACTATTAGCAGATAGCATTTGAAAAATTATAAGACAGCATGGTAAAATATATTAGTTCGTCTAGGACTCTATGGCAGCTTAAATAGTAATTTTTGTAAGAAAAACAATTAAAAAATATTTTTCTGTCGGGAATGGAACTTTTTACTGTGCTGTTTTACAAATTTTACAAAGCTGAATTTTAAGAAAGAATATTTTATCCTTTAAATTTTCTATGATTAATTATAATTTTTATATTTTTGCCGTACAAAATTGACTATGTTCGGCTTTCACACGTCGATTGTAGTGCTGAGCACAGTAATTTTTCTATGAATTTTCTCTCCGTGTAGTTTAAAAATTCATCTTTAATCTTAAAAAAAAGCTGTACTTAAACAGTTAATTATTTATTGTTAAATTCATCCTAGTATTTATAAAATAAATTAGAAATATCTTATTTTGTATTAAACTCTTAAGCACCATTCAGAAAAATTCAAAGAGCTCTACTAGTCACAAGGATTGAGTAGAAAATGCATTATTTGAATTTATTGTACACAATTAGCTGTATTTTACTTGCAGTTCTGACATAATTATTTATTTACATCTCAACTGTGCTTACTCTATAACCAGAAGTAAATAAAGCTGAAATAATTACAAGCTCAAACACTGAAAAACTAAAGATCGGAATAACAATTAATATTTTCAGTTGAAAAAAGTTTTTGTTTAAAAAACAATTTTTTTTTAATCTTTCTTAATACTTGTTTTGTGATTTCATACTGTTGTTGTAAATAATGTTGTTATATAATTACAGATTTAACTTCTTTTCAGAGCTAATTAGATTCTATTTTTTTCAATATTGAAATAAAAATTGATGAAATAATATTTAAAAAAAAACTCAACAGACGAAAAGACACGTGGTTAAAACAAAAATTATAGAATAGGGTGAGAGGAATAAATAATGCTACTTGCGTGAAAAATAAAAATTAAGTCGTGAAAAAATAGTAAGGTAATGACAAGAAAAGAGGAAATAGATAAGATTAGAGACATTAGTTAACAGATAGTGCATCATAAACATGTCAAATTGTGAGCACCTAGGGTGTAGAGCTTCAGAGAAAAGAAAGCTTTTACGTAAGTGAATTCGAACATTTAAAAAAAAAAAAACTCATCCGAATGAACAAAAAATAGGGGTTCGGAAATGTTCGTCTTATCACGAATTAATATACACGCTAATATACACCGTGGACAATGGAAAGAAAGCTTCAGTCTTAGTCAGAGAAGTTCACCGAGCGCGGTAGACCTTATTATACAGTCCAAGTCTTTTTGGTTATAAAATGTTTGTGTCTTAACAATTCAATTATTTTTTAATGGGCTTCTGACTCAATTGTCAAATTCTTTTACTTGGAATACTAAACTCAGAATTAATTTAAATTTTATAAAAAAATTATTTATCTAAAATCCTCTATTAAATTTAATAAAAAATATCTGAATACTTGTGCCATTAAGAACTTGCTTGTCTTGTGGATTTTAATACTTAATTTTCAACCAAAATTATTTAAATAAAGATTTAATGATTTTTCGATGAAATAGTTTTAAAAAAGTGATGATTTCAATCAATTAAAAAAAAAAATTGTTTACAATATTTAACAGCCGTACAAAGTAAAGATCAGTGCAGTAAGTGAAAAACAGGGATCGTCAACAATCTAGTGTCAATCTTCAGCCAGCTACCTGCGACAATCTAACAAGGACCAGGTTGGGGTACAGCCAAGTAGTTAGGTAGAGGATCTGTACATTAGCTACGCTCGTCAATACCAGCTCTCACCAATCTCCACTAAATAGTTATAAACAGGTGTATTCTCAATAACAAGTGAGTACAACAAAGGAAGAATTACTTTCTTCAAGATAAGAAACAATACCATCCTCTTTAAACTTTTAGATGCACCAGTGTGGTTCTCTAACAACATCCAAAGATTCTATTATTTCCTCAATACTCTATTTATTATCTGCCAGGTCGTTGCACTCGAGAAAAAGTACAATTGTGCTATGATTCAATTATCTCTATTTTCTTAAAATGAAGATTATTATACTAGAATTTTCGTGGAATTAAACATGATAATTTGACTCATGAAAGACCATAAAAGTTGATTGAGTTGCATAGTTTTCCAACTTGATTCGAGAATGATAATGTCTAAAATTTAATCAATTATTTATGATAAGTCGAAAAGAATAATAATTTGTCAAAAAATTTTCCTCACTTTTTTTGTACATTTATATTGATGATTTTTATCCAATTATTTTTAGAAGCATTTCTTTTTTTAATAAGAATTTTAATTTATCTTTATTCTATGCTTAATAAATTGTTACAATTTCCTTGTGAACACAAAGACTACTTTATTCATCAACAAATTAAAAACAAAAGAAACAAACAACACAATATTCATCTTAATTCTTTACTCTTATACATTTCATTCAGTATTGTCTTACTTTTTATACATCTTTAATGTTGTTATATACTTAGCAATCGAAATTTTCTTATTGAAATTTTGAAAGAAATTGAATAATTGAAATTATTATTACTTATAAAAAGATCATTTCATTATTAAAATACTTTTTAAAAATCGTCAAACTTCAACTCCGAAGGAGATTTTTCAAAGAATTTCATGTTAAATTATGTAACTAAAACAATCTAGCTATTTATAAATAAAGGTCCTTATCAAGAATAGAAATGATTAATACATTACACCCACACTTTGATGTCTAAAATATATTGTAAAGAAGATAGAGGATGAAAGAATTTAATTTTTGATGATTCGTGTCGTTTTGGAAGTAAATCTGTTTTACTTTTTTACTTCGTTTCTTTTAATTCATAATTATTATAAATTAATAAAAATCATTAATTATAATTAGTAATTTATTGACAAACGAATGAATATTTGTACTTTAGAAATTTTCACTGATTTTTAAAGAGTCTACCATGGACCCGAGTTTTATTCTATCCTGCACTGCAAATTAAATTAAAACACCACGATTTGCAGTATGGCTCTCCCTATAAAACATTTACTTTATATTACTTAATTCAGTGTAAATGTTATAAATTTCATGATATGTATGCAATATTAAGTGAGACATAAATCAATTACATTATAAATTAATTTTTGAAAATTCAGATTGAATTAATTTTAGATTTATTTATTTAAAATTATTTAATATCTTGGATAGACTTACTACGGTTCTCAGAATTTTGATAATAAAGTACTGACACTCACAAGACATGACATTCACAACAGAAAATAACGTAGAGTCTTTTTTAAAGTAGAATCAAGTGTCTTATTCTTATGAGAAAACTACAATAATAAAAAATTTAGTTTTACATTAATAATTCTTAATTTATTTTACATTAATAAAAATAAGAAAATAGTTAATTAAAGTTATATCATGTAGGAGTGTATTTTCTACCCAATCATCCCGTTTGTCATTTTGCTCAGGATAATAAATTTAAGAAAGATGTAAACAGGAAACTGAGTCTTTGATTTCATATAATAACACGTGGACCGATAATCTATATTTGTTCATAGTAATGACTTAACGCCCATGATGGCTAACAGGGTCAGAGGAGTATAAAGAAATGGGACTAAGGCTCAGTCTCCTGCAAGCTAGTGAAGCTATCACATATTTCTTGTTACATATTATTAATAAGTTTTGGCTAGTACAGATGTACTATTAACTTTTGAATAAGTCTTATTGAATAGCTGTGTTCATGCTGAGCATTGTTATTAGATAAATTCTATGTGTAAAATTTAATAAGTTTATATATCCAATAAAATATTATATATTCTAAAATATCTTCGATAATCAGAATATATAAATACATATGTGTATTATAAATCTAAATGAATATTAAAAAACTGAAGTTTAGTTTTAATTAAAACTAAAATTATTTAACTTAGTTAAGTTTAGTTTATAACACAACTAAATAAATATTTATTTAGTGGACGTTAGTAAACACTCGAAATACTGCTAAAGTTATTAGCATGCATCACTCGTAATCATAGTTAATTTTAGGACTAAGTACCTACCCTTTGAAACCACGTACTCCAACGATACTTTAGCCTATCCTTTCACAAAAATAAAAATGACCATTTTTAGATATTAGAGAAGGGAAAGTAATTCTATTAAATTTTTTCTTTAAGATAAAGAGAATTCTTTTTAAATATTTAGAAAATATTTTTCTTATCAAATTATTAAGTAGACTAATTGATTATATTTATTTGCAAAAAAAAATTGAATTTAGACTTAAACTTTAACATAAAGAGTTTATCTGCTATCTACGTGTACACTTACCTTCTAAGTAGTAAAGCAACCTGACACTTGTACACTTCACATGTAAGTAACCGACTTAATGAGAATAATATCCCAGATAGGTTGACTCTCTTAAAAAAATTACTTCATTGCAAAAATCTCCTGTGCAAGTCTAAAGATGAGCATGGGAAATAAACTGGAGAAGAGGGAGAAGATAAGTAGTTAACTTTAGAAACATCAATTTGAAATGAAATCAGTATAATGAAAGCCACTGATCTGCTTAATTAACTTTAAATCTCCAACACTCGATCAATCATTAATCATTAAAATCATCAGATTCTGTAAGTAATAATTATTAAAAAATATAAGTAATAACGAAGCCTATTACGAAGACATCGTTAATAATAAATTTATATACTTTTTTATTCATTAATAAAATTTTGATAACGTTAATTAATAATTGTTAAGTATTGATTGTAAACAATTGCATTTTATTATATATTAATTCTTTTAAATTATAAAGTTCGTAAGTTATTTTTATTAGTATTCATTGCGAAATGCAATTAGAAGAATAATCTTTAAAATTATGGCAACCTTGTCAAGAAAAAATTTAACTAAACTATTTATTCATTATATTAAAATCATTCTTGTTTCCTAATTTTCGATATTATATTTAATGAGTAATTAAAAGCATAAAATGATGACATAAGCATACAAAAATCTAATCTTGAAAAGAAATAAGAAACTCAATGATGAGTACTGACTATCGAAGGATTTCGTTTCATACAAGCAAATTAAAATTAAAATATTGATTATTTAGTAATCAGTAAAAATTAATTATTGAATTATTATTTGAAAAGTAGGGATGTTCCTACTTGGTGGTAACGGTTAAATAAATACTTTGAAAATTTTTTTTGTCTTGTTTTCCAATTAATAGGCTACAGTCTTTACTTCAATTTTATTAATTAAAAACAATAATTTATAATAAAATTTTATAACAATTTTTTAAAACAATTAAAAAGATTTTCAACAATTTAATTATTTAAATTATTCAAAGTAAGTTTGAATCGTGTTTTAATATTTTATTTCAACTTCCATAAATTAATTAGTTATTTTTTATCAAAAGTTACGTGTTTTTTTTGTTGCTTTAATTTGTCCCCAGTTTACACGAATTTTTGTACAGCTCGCAATTTTGATTTACAATAAAAATAAATCAATTCCAAATTGTAAATTAATTTTTATAAGAATAACTGTAACGTATCCTAATTAAAAAATTGCTTATTTTTGTACTCAAAGCGATTGGCTATCATGTACTAAAGTTAAATTTACAATTTCTTTTTCTCCTTGTCTGCTCATTAGCACAAAAGACAAATGTTAAATTTATGATAATTCACGTCACTTCTTCAAAACAAAAATTTCCACTTGAATTTGTTGAGCATAAAATTGTTACTAAGTAATCATTTCCTTGTCCACTATTAACAAAACTATTTTTCTTTTGTGAAAAAAAAAATCATTCTGTAAATATTATTGACACATCGTTCATAAAATCAATCACATTTATTTTTCAAAAATATCCAACTCTGAGTAAATATAAAATGAATAAAATGGAGTGAGTAATAAATTAATGACAAACATTTATGGAATTTCAATCAAATGTAGTAGCTATTATAATAAATGACATTATATGTTGCTTATTTAATAGCATGTTCAGGATGAAACCTCAAATGTAACCACAAAAAAGCCATAAAGAATAGCATCGTCGCACGTGATGAATAATAAGATTACAGTCCATTGACCAATGACACTGTAGCTTCTGCTCATTGGTGTTTTTCGTCACAAATCCAAAAGAAAATTTGTGTCTCTCATCAACTATGAATTCCATTTAGTGGAGTGCGTGTCATTGTTAGATGCTGTGCATCAGAATAAAAGAAGTGAGGGAGGTTACAGAACCGATAGAGTTTTATATACATAAAGAAAGAAAGGAGGAAAAAATATGGAAAACCTTAAATGAACAACTCTGATGCACCACCTGGATCATCATTTCTCGTGTTTATTCACACGGAAAATTACCGTAAAATTACAGAGAGAGAGCAATATTTTATTCTTTTCAGATATTCTTTAAGTATGCTTTACCAGGGTGTTTATAGGATTTTATGGACTTATGTTAGATACAGACATGGGGTTGGATATCATGAACACGAGTACACTTCAGAATGACACCTGGACGAATAGAAGAACACCAACTTTATTTTGTGGTTTTTCGTCATTTTTTCCCTCTTTTTAACGTTTTTATATTCATTTATCCGATATTTACGACCTCTTTTTATAGCTGATATTTTTTTTATTCTCTTCTGAACATCAGTTTCTGCACGACCTTTTAGATTTAAAGCTAAATAAAAGCTTCTGTTCAACTTGACATGTATTAGAATGATTATTATGGAAATGGCTATTAGCTACTGACTTGGAAAATTAAAAGATCTTGAATGAATTTCAACTTTTAATTTTATTTTAAGAACTGCAAAGATTCTTTTAGTCTTTGAATGATATAATAAGAGTAGAGAGGTTAGAGCGACACTACAAATCCAAGTGCATTACACATTTAAAAACGCATTAAAAATAACTACAATGTTATCAAATGGGTGACGTCATATTCAACACGTTTAAATGTGTAACAAGAATGCACTTGGATTTACAATAAATATGAGGTACTTGGGATAAAATAGGAAACTCCAGAAAGTAAAAAAAGTTTACTCATAAAAAATTTTTTTTATTTACTGTCAATTACAAATTTATAAGTATTTCATTTCAATGCACTTGAAGTGTTCTAAAATAATGTCATCTACTTAATAAGTATTTTCGTCACTTTTTAAACACTTCTAAATGTATTCAAAATCACCACAATGTTAATCAAATGAATAAGGTCGTATTAAAACGCTCCTAATGCATTGAAATAAGACACTTCCGAAGTTGAAATTTGCAGTGATTGTTGTGAATTGTGACATAAAAAATCTTTGGAAAAAATTTTCCGAAAAATAGTTGGACCGTCAAAAACTATTGAATATTATATTGTTATATTATTAGAGGAGGAGATAGGATTATGGTCCAGTATTTAATATGGTCCATTCGTTTCATATACAAGCACTATGCGTCCTTCATCAACTAACCCACGAATATATTGAAAATAACTTCTTGGGAATAAACAAAAACTTCGAAAGGTTAAAATTGATAATAATTTACCAGAGTAAAAAATAATTGAAGAAAAACTTAAAGTGACTCATAATCCTACTTTCCCCTTTATGTTATTATATAATTGAATATTATTATGAAACAGATTGTAAACATAGTTTCTTAGTGTCCCCATATTGCCCCCAATCTCCCTTCAATAATTTAAATTTAATATTTATAAAATAAGTAATTTATTTGATTTCTTAAACTCACTTATACCATTCACATAATCTTTTTTTTTATTTTTCGTTTTTTTCATATCAGAATATCATAAAAACTTGCAAAATATTTATTTAGCTACCACCACTATCAAAAAATTTTAAAAACACTAGAAGATTAGATTAATTGCATTGTTATGAGACTTACGCAACTGTTTAGCTACTGACCATAAACTTCAAATTTTTTGGTAGTTCCAAATAAATTATATTGTTGAAGCATATTTATTAAATTCGTTGGAAAACTAATGAAGCAATCTAAGTACTGTTATGTCCAAAACTGGATTTTTTTCCCATAGTTCATGTTTTTTTTCAAACAATCTAAAAATTCCAAACTTTATGACTTTTCGTAGGAAAATAATAAAATTGAGTTAACCAGCCCTATAGATCTTCCCAATTTCCACCGTTAGAATCTTTTCAGCTATAATCCCGTTAGTGTAAATTGTCCCGAGTCAGAATTTTTCTCTAATTTTGCTACTGAACCCCCTGAAAAATTTTTTTTAGCTGCTGAACCTCCTGAATAAATTTATTTTTGCCACTGAAACTGCTTGCAATATTTTTTTTTTTTTTAAATTTCGTCTGTTTTCAGTAGAACTCTAATATGAAGTTTCGTAGGCCAAACAGCTATCCTTGTTTTCGTGAATGGTGTATAAACCTGTAATTAATGTAGGAAGAATGTCACAAAGTTACCAACTTAAAATGTTAAGTTAAAGAGTCAAATTTTTCTGAGAGAAACAAAAGTAGAATTATAAATGCCTATAGGCCTGAGTCACACAGTTTGTTTAATTTGTGATGTAGGATATGCTATGGTTTATATAAACTAAAGTATCGTGATTGATGAAGTTAATATTGTAATTTTATTATTTAATATTTTATCCGGTCTGCATCCAAAGTATCTAAGCTTTTTCCATAATTATTAAAAACTTTTTAGTAAAATATATCTTATTAAATAAAATCAAATTTATCGTTGAATTTGTTTTAAGTGAAAATTATTTAGTAAAAATAAATAAAATTCAGTATTATTAATTATAAATTTGAATTAATTCTGAAGATTATTATTACAAAAAAAATTATTTTTTTCAGGACAAATCCAAAATAACACAGACTACACTCCCTGTGTAAATTTCATCTCAGTTGGTAAGTGGTTTGTAATATTTTATTTCGCTAATTTCTGAATATAATTATTATCCTGAGACAGAAAAATAAGATTTATCAAAGCAAAAGTGACTTGAGTCAAATAATTATCATATTAGTTTTCGATTAAGGGAATAATTATTGAAATTCAATGAATAATTATTTAGTTGTACAATTTTAAATGAAAATAAAATATCAATGTATTCATCTTGTAGAATTACATAATTGATTTGGACAATTATCGATCCATCAATAGATTAATAATAATAATAATGGTGATAATAATATCAGGTAGAGTGAGATTATTTGGTGAATCAGGCAATTTGGTGATAGACTCTTGAAGGTATTCTAAAACGTTACCTATGCACGCAACAACGCAGAATGATGCAACCAGACCACAAAGGTGGATAAGTACTTAGTGACACATCATTATGAGACATTGCATGCATAGGTAATGTTTTAGAAGACTTTTAAAACTCTATCACCGAATTGCCTGTCTCACCAAATAACCTTACTCCACCCTATATGAGTAATTATTTTTTAAAATTAAATTCAGATTTAAGGATGAGCTATTCTTCTTTAAATGTTATTGTCCTCGAATTCCTAAGCTGTATTTTTGATATTAAAGTTATTAAAACCTTAATCATCCTTACCTTGAATTTATTTTCATTTATTTTATTGACATTTTATTATTTTTATGGAATAAATAATGTACTCGTTTCATACTAATTTTTTTTTCTCAGTGTAATAAATTACTTATATGGTAAATCCTGTGAAATGTTGCAATGGGCTGCTGGATTTTTATTTTAATCGTTCCTTTCCTAAGGCGATACTCTAAATTGCTATTAAAGAATAATTTTATTTAATAAAATTGCTCTAAAGCCTCAGTAGAATTATCTAAACAAATAAAATATAAATAAAATTTTCTTTTAATAAAGTTATATTTTGTACTCACGAAAATTTTTTGGTGTTAGAACGTGATACTTTTCTTCAAGATTGGAGGTTGCTTGGTACAATTTTATGACAGGAAATAAAAGAAAAGGTTTATATTAAGGATTTTAAAAATTTAATTTTAATAACTAATTAGGCTTTAAATTTTGTACACTTTTTTTGAATTTCTCTTTCATTAAAAACACGTATACACAAAATCGAAGTTTTGTAATTCTCATAAATAACAAATCGAAATTATTAAAAAATCATAAATCAGAATATTTCATAGTTTTAGTTTTAATCACTTATTGCATGAATTAGTAATAGTAGTTGCATTTATTTAGCTTTGGCTATTTCATAAAAAATGATTTGCAATGTATTCAAAAATTTATATACAAATATATAAAAATTAAGGCTTTGCAACATTAATTTACTCATATTTTACGATTCATCAACATTTTGTTTTACATATTTTTTTAACAGTGTTTTGATGATTTAAAGTTTATCTCCATAATTGCCTTAGTTTTCGTGTTAATAATTGTAATGTTTAATTTATTCATTCACCGCATGAATCATTTCTACAATATTATCTTTAAATTTAGCTATGAAAGCCTTCAATAAATTAATATTAATTCAGAAAATAATTGTTAATTAAGTGGAGTCATATTAATTAATTAAAATGACTCCACTGTATCTCCCTTTGGGACTTTTGCAGTCTTTTTTCTATATTCACAAATAAATTAAATCAATAAATATCCAATAAAATAAATTTTTAGTTTAATCCAAATCAGTTTACTAATGTTTTATTTTAATAAATTTTAAAAATAATCAACAAACCTTTAGTAATTATAGATGACTTTGTGTGCAATCGAGAGTTGAAATTACAACTAGAGTTCGTTTTTAAATGAATCAAAGTTATAGAATTTATTTTAAAAAACTTCAGAATAATTTTTTAAAATGAAATTCAAGTTCAACAGTAATAATAAAAGTATCACTAAACTCAAGTACAAATTAATCAAGTGAATTGTGTGACAAGTGGCATTGAACTGTATCAACATACATATGTTAAAGCACAAAATTTCTTCCGGCAATTTACTCTAAAACTTTACCCTCTCTTTTTTCATCCCCCTTGCTTTCGTCTTGATGAGCTTCAAGTAAAGTATCAGAACGAACCGAAATTCCTTGGAGAATTTATTATTGCACAAGCTCACAAATTTTCGAAGGTAGATGGCTTGTCGTGAAAAGAAAAAGTAGATGAAGACAAAGGTGCAGAGAACTAGAAGAGAATTATCTTTGTGTGTCATACTTTCCATGGCAAATTTCTCAACAAAAACCTTGATCAATATTTTTTATCACCATTACCACCAGTCAAACCCTTGAAAACAAGATTAATTATATCTGGAAAAAAAAAATTGCGGAAAAATATTATAAAAGTTTACCAACTTTGTCAATTTCAGTCATTCATAGCAAATTCTTGAAAATGTTTTGTCAAAGAACGTCTGAAAATATGAATGAATTAATGATGTAGATCACAAAGGAAAAATATGTGTAAAGTTAAGCTATGCATTTTAAATGGCACAAAAAAAAATCAAATCATCTTCATGACTACGTTCGAGAGGCTAGTTTTGTGTATTACGACGAATAAAACACATCAAAAAAGGGAGTTAACGCGGATCGAATTGTCGGAAGAGCTCTAACAATATTATGGGCCCACCAGCCCCTTTTACACACCGAAATGTAAACTCGAATGACACACAGCAGAGTGCTAAGCATTTTCTCTCCCTTTATCTATCTTTCAAATGTCTCTTTGCCTTCGAGTACCTTTCTCTGATATTATACTCAACAGTATCGGGGGACTTTACATTTCGACATGGTAATTTAGTCACGGAGAAGCTTCAGCTTTAACTCCTCTTTTTGCTTCCTACGATAAATTATATTTTATTCGGATTTGCAACACCAAGAACATATCCCTATCTTCCGAGTGTAACACACGTGTCTTTCAAACATAAAATGTATTCTAAACTATTAAACCATTGGAAGAAGAATTCAATTCGACATTTTCGTTATTTTTTTCCTTTTACAGTGAAGAATGTATAGTATGTGAAACGTTTTTTTGATAATGTTGTTGGAGAAAAACAATTAATTTGAAACCTGATTGTCTGTTAGAACCATGATAGATACTTTGGAAGTGTTTTTAATAGTTTTATCGATAAATATACATTAAAAAAGTACATTTTTTACACTTCCACCTTTTATTTAGCCTCCGCTTAATTCAAAAGCTGGGATGAAGTCTAAAGTTATGGGTAATGTAAATATTATTGAAATTATCAATTTTGAATAAAAAATAAGATACGGTTAAATAAATACCAGTTATGTGCAATAACAAATAATAATTTAAATACCAACTAAAAATTTTACTGAATAAATTAAAGAATCAAGTGATTATTTAATTCAATGAAAACTTCATTTAAGATTTTAAATAAAGATCTTATTTTCATTTTTAATTAAAATTCTAAATAAAGATTTTAATCAAACTTTTTGTGACGAATATCAAAAGCAGATAATATTATTTTTTTCTATTTAATTTATTATTACAATTTTACGTTATGCTTTTCATTTACTCTGTTGCATCATGAAACCATAATTTAGTGTAATTATGTCCGTAGATGGTCTTAAATATAACCAAGGACAGTTATAATAAAGATAACAAAAAAATGATATAGACTTCATTTAAAATAAACATTGTAAAATATCATGCTTAATTCAAAATCTACTTTCTACAACGAGAAACAGTGACTAATATAATATAATTTTATCGAACATCATCTTTTCTTTCATGTTTTAAACAAAAATTATCATTAATTGGTGATAAATCAATTTTTATTTACTTTACATTTGAACTAAGATGTCTTCTGATACAAATAAAACTGATAAAATGAACACTATTGTAGTCTAAACAAAAAAAAAAAAAAAATTGGGAAAATAGTGCAATAACAGTATTTTTTGTGACATAAAATCAAATCAGCATTGAAAAAAATAAATATTCGTTCAAGATATACAAAAAATTAATAAAAATTAAGGTAAAAATACAATTAAAAATAAGTAGAAATCTTATAACATCATTAAAATATTATTGAACACGTCTTATTACAAATATTCGTTATATAAATAATTTTGAAGGCAGACGAACGTTGAATAGACCAGCTGCAAATATTCGAGCACCTTATGAGTGTATCAAGCAGAAATAATCAAATTTATCATCTTTTTCAAGTTCAGTAATTTCCTTTGAAGTCATTTTTTCCAAGAAATAATTAGACTACGTATCTTTAACAACGTCGTTACTATTTACCATTAAATAAAATCATTAAAATTAGAACAGGAGATAAGGATTTTTAGATAGTAAATATTTAAGTTAACTTCTTTTTTTATAAATTTACTTCATAAACTTCATGTCTGAGTCCTGATACTTCTATCACATTTTTTAGACTTGAATTTCTCAACTTCTATTAAGTTAAATCAATCCAATTATCTTCTTTGATTTTATTCTGTATCAAATAATTTTCAGAATAAAGTCCCAGTTTTAATCTTTGATTGCAGTGATTTTGCACTCTTATCATTTAGGTATACAGTGGTAAAAAATGATTGATAAATGCAATTCAATCATGGATGTGGACTAATGTTAGTTTATATTGAAACTGTCACGAACGAAATTTTGAAAGACAACGAATATTAGTCATTAGCCCAAGAAAAGTATCATGTCAAGGTAACTTGCTCGCAAGCAGCATCAACGCACCTCACGCATGTCAATGTCAATTAAACGACTTGATTCATCACGACCATCTCTTCAAACCTGAGAATCTCCACCTGTCAAAAATGTGATCAAATACTCATTAACATTAAATCATATCACCTCCCAATGGTCATCAAGTTGACCCTTTATAACCTGGACTTTGGACCCAAAACAGTCGGTTTTTTCAATCAAGGAAACTGCTGACACTAGGGTTGCTGCTGCTCTTGTTTTGATAATTAAGAGTAGTTTTTTATTCAAGTTTATTAAATAGTGACCATCAAGATTGTTCGTTACATTTTCTCTAACAAATACTGGTTAGCAGAAATTGTACTTATTTATTAATTATACTTTAATGATCAATTTATACTTTATTCAATCAATGTAATAATCATACAAATGACTTACAAAACTGAATAATCAATCTTTTTCAAATTAAATCATTTCCTTAACTAATAATCCAGAATCAACGCTAACCCAGGTCTCACGAGATCATAAGAGTAAATCCTAACACGTCCCCTCACCACCTGACAGGTGAGGAACTCAGTAGGCTCGTGTCAATTGCTACTAATGTTTAATTACCTATCAGCCATGTACTCTTCATGATCCACCACAACGACAATTAGTTATCTTTTCTCACATTTAGAGTAGAGAAACGTTCTGAAGACAGTATATCATTCATACTTAGTCAATCAGATAGTTATCAATGATCAAGTGATAAAAATTGTTGTTGGACAATGTTATGATTATTGTAAAACCCTCCACCTCAAAATAAAATTCAATCTATTTTATAACAAACTATCACTGCCTAAGTGCACATATTATATTACTATAATTTTCTCATAGACATAGGATATTTTACTTTAAGGATTGTGTTATAATTCGTCAGCAAAACGTTGAGAGCTACAGGCTAATTCAACGAGCAATTTAGTGTTAAGCGGTAGATTAAATCTAGACTTAAAAGAAGCAACATCACTGTATTTTTACTTCTACAAATATTCAATAAATCACTCAAATAAACCCAACTTCACAGTGTCGAAAATTGATTAATTACAACAAATAAAAATAAATTAAACTATTACGCTGAAGGTAATTACTAAATTTACCATCAGGCGTATCAAAACCATCCATATGAGTGTTTAATATTTAGAAAAGAGAAAGATTACCAGACTTGATGGGATCCAGCAAAACTCTGTCCAGAAAGTGTTGATGGGTGATGTCACAGAGTTTGCAGATCTTTTTCAGAGTTATATATCAAAAAGACAAATAGTGAACCCAAAGATATCTAAAATAAAAATCTATTACATTTATGTATCTCGTATATTCAATGTGCTGCAGAATTCATGTAAATAAAGCTATTCAGACTAGACGCATGTAGTTATAAATATTATACAATAACACCATTTCGTATCCACAATATGAATCGTAACTAACTCAACAGCCAATTGATGATTCTTAACATGTGCGTATTCAGAAAAAGAGAATAAAAATAAATTGACACGAGTCACAAGCGTAACCGAATTTTCTATTCTGACATCAGCAATAAAGCATGGTAACCATTGTCATTTGTTGTTGATTGTCAGTTGTTTTGAATCACAAATAAAATTTAATTTTGATCTCCAACTCTATTATCAAATCACTTCAAATTTTATGAGTAAAATCATCGAATAAATTGAAACAAAGTAGGCATTATTTTGTAATTGTTAAGTCTCAATAACATCAGATTGTATGATTCTATCATTGTTGTCCAATCAACTCTTATCTGTAACAAGTTAACTAGAATAAAATAAAATATTTTGACTCATGATTATTAACAAAGATTGATTTATTCTGTCAACTGAATCATCACAAAGATGGTACAAATTCGTCAAATTATATAGGATCCAGTTTTTCTTCCAAGTTTTCGTTGCTTTATATTAATTAATTAATTTATTTAAACATTTACATAGGCCCAACAGCAAAGCCAGACTAGGACCAAAGATAGGTAACAATAATATAGGCAGGAGAAGAAATAATACAGCAATAGTTTAAACAAAAGCACGTTGTGATCAGTCATCCATGTAGAAAAGTGCACTTATAGCACTTATTACCAAAGACTTTATCGATGTTGTATTTCATTAGCAAGCAGTCGAGAAAGACATATAGATTATATGACAATTGCTCCCAAATTACGTGGTGTAGTTAGGGTTGCCATCTGTCTGGGTTTTCCAGGACATGGCCTCTTTTTGAAATGGGAGAGCTGTCTGAGGTACTTTTTTCGAAATGTCCGGGTTTTTTATTTTAATTTTTTTTTATAAAAAAGTTTAAAAATTATGTCAAAAACGGTTCTATATATATATTTCTATTGTTTTACACGTATCTGAATGGAATCAATGTTTAATTTTAATAATTGCGATTTGTTCTAAAAAAAGCTTGTTACGTTTCAATACAATAGATATTTATATAAATTTTAAAACGTTTAATAAAAAATTTTAAGTTTAATCTGTCCTGGTTTTTGATGAGATGAGTCCTTGTTTTGTTCGGGTTTTTTACCGCTTCAGTCCAGGGTTTCAAAAATTTGAGATGGTAACCCTAGGTGTAGTTCAATCTACTCTGATAGACAAGAGTTGAATTTTGAGATCAATTTAAGCTCAATATGCATAATATGGAACATAATTAACTCATATCTATTAGGATACTAGCAAAAGTTCATTAAATATTATTAAAGAAATTAAACGCAAAGTGTTTTGAACAAATTATATAATATCATTCAATTTATACATTTGTTGTACAGACATACGATGAACACTTAAAATGGTGGACAAATTTTTTTTAGAAATAATTAAATTATCATTACTGGAATATACAGAAGGAACATGATGTCTATAAATTTTAAATTGCTCAGCACAAATACCAGTAAAAAAAACATCTTCCAATTTAAAGAAATATAAGTTATTACATTTTATAAGTAGCTTACGCATCACTTTAGGACTCAAAACATAGAATGACCCACTGATGAAATTAGGATATTTCCTATATGGATACTCTTCTATAGAGACGTAATATTTCGAGTCAGCTGTTCTTTTAGGCTCTTTGTCAACAAACACGTGACCATAAATATGCTCATTATTGATGTTGAAATAAGATTTAGCTTTTTCAAATGTATTTACATTAACAAATACATCATCATCTCCTTTTACCAACAAAAAATTTCTATCTATTTCCAAGCAAATTTGGTTAACCCATTCGAATACTGTACGTACTTTTAAAGTCAAATTGTAATAAGTGTCTACAAAATTCAAAGGAATCATGTCTTGATATTTTGCAGATTCATTATTCAGTTGATCACGAATTGTTTCATTTTCCATCAAGTAAGAATAAAAAAATAATACATTCTGATTAACTCCCCACGTATCACGAATACTTTGACGACGTAAAAAGTTTGTAGATTTTGAAAGAATTGCAAACAGTACATTATCAATAGCTTCTTTGGAAATATTTTTCTTTTCACAGCCAGTAGTAACAATGTTATATGAAGAATACTCCTCTTCAGAATAT
Organism: Chelonus insularis; assembly: GCF_013357705.1. Lineage (NCBI taxonomy): Eukaryota > Metazoa > Arthropoda > Insecta > Hymenoptera > Braconidae > Chelonus > Chelonus insularis. Next base: position 95,640 of record NW_023276403.1, on the reverse strand, counting down.
AACATCGATGGATAAGTTTTTAAATGTCTAGCTGACTTTAAAATGAGTCCGTCATAATATTTATCCATGATTAAATAATTACGATCAGTATTATTATTATAACTCGATGACTTCAACATTGCAATCTCAGAAATAATAGTTGATTTAATAAAGCTATACTGAAGTGAGGAATATATAGTATGCCCAACTAATAATACAATAAATAGTAAATAAATAAACATCACAAAATATTTCCAATTCTTTTTCGATTTAAAAGTTCGTCTTGAAGATGGTGAAAATGTGTTTGTTTTCTCCAAATCAAAATCAATTGATTCTGTATGTCGTATCGTTTGATTCCGTGTCATTTTATTGCTGGTTCACTACGAAATTATTTGTATGAATTAAATGATTCATTTTTATTGTATTTGTGAACCCTATTAAGAATTTGTGTATCAAAAAAACAAAAACAGATAATTAATTAATTTTCAATCACACTGATTTTAATAATATTTCTCATAATTGATTCTTTGATGCAGTAAAATAAACGATTGAATTTTATTAATTATCATTTTTGGCAGTTGACACAGAAATGCTTGACAGAATTCATGGCAGGTCAATGCTTTAATTCTCTCTTAATAAATCTTACAATAATTTTTTGTTTTTTGCATAATTGAAATTTTTCATTGATAAGATAATTAAAAAATTAAAGAAATTTGGTGATAAAAATTTTCTTGAAAATTTTTTTCTTTTTCTTTTTTTATATTAAATGAAGTTTAGTGAGTTAGAATTAGAACATAAATCTTATACAAATCAAAAACAACTTTGATTTTTAAGACTCACTACTTCAGTTTTCACTTGAAATTATTCCAACATATAATATAAACTTTCTGTACAAAAATAAGCTGGCACTTCACTACACAGGATGTAGAAGTATACTGGTGGCTACGAATCATAGTTTGCCTTGCCAATAATTTTTTTGTATTCTTACGTCTGAACACGAGACGAATGACGTAAGTTTCCATTCATGCATCATATAACGGTGATTCTTCAAAATAAAGTAACTATTTGAATGCAGAAGTATAAAATGAAGGAATTTATTTATTAATTTTATATAACAATGAAGAGAAATATTAGTTATTTAAAAAGAATCATGAATAAAAGTAAATTCGATTGTGAATCGATGTTGTAAGCTAATCCTTATTCTTTTGATAACTTTAATTAATTAAAACTATTGTTTTACTTTTTCATTCACTGTGGATATTCTATGAACATGATTAATTCAAGTTTCAAATGATTTACGAATAATCTACTAATCATTATTAAATATGTACTCCATTTTCAAAGTGATTACTCATTTTCATTTCGATAATTGGAAGCTGCATATGTAGAGGATTTTCGTTTTTATAATCTGAATGGAAAAACTCTCATCATATTATTTAATTAACTTTTTATGGTTTGATCAAAAAAAACACTTCATATTGCATAATACTTGTTTTTTTATTGTAAAGCAAGGAATAATAAACTATTCATAAAAAATTTAATATATCTTGAATTTTTTTATTAAAATATTCCATTTAACTTCATTAAAGTTATTAATATTTTTTTTTAATTTTAGTCATCAATATTTTTTAATTAAAATACTTAAAATTTTAAATATACACCCAGATATTCTTATTACATTCTTAGTACATGAATCTATTTTTTGAATTAATAAAAAATTAAAAAATCTGAAAATAATAAGTCATAAAAAATACCTAACTAGATCATTAAGTGATTCACTTATTAACAAGATCATAAGAGATAGATGTTATTGATAAATAATTGAACATTTATTAATTGTTATTAATTGGCCTTCTCTTTGAGTCAGGACACAATCACTTTCTCCTCTTCTCGAGAGCAAAGACCTCGTAGAGAATAAGATGGAATATTGAGCAAATATAGATAGAGATTTTGGATGCAAGATAAACCATTCAGGTGCTTCCCAATACTGAGCAGATGGTCGAGAATGAGACAAGAAGGTTCTTTTAAAGAATTACTTCTTGCAGTAAACTTTCCTTACCTTTTATTTGAAACAAAGATAGGCTAGGCAATAGAAGATTGCAGTTTACTGTCTTCTGACAGGTGAAAATTTTATAGTCACTATGTTGCAGACAAATGGGGTCTTCAGGTCCTTTGTAGAAATGACTCTTTTTATAGTCAGTAGTATGTCAGAAAGTATTACTTGTTTTTCGGTCTTGTCAGTAGCTTAATGTTCATTAAATTTTGTTTTACATAAATATTCAAATTTTAACAATCTTAAGATCAGAACTGTTCTTGCTATTCATTCACTGTAAATCACAATGTTTTATTTATATATACTTAAAAGTGTTTTAAAATGACGTCACCCATTTAATTAATACAGCAGTCACTTTTTAATTATTTTCAAGTGCTTCTAAAGTTCCTGTAATGTTAATCAAATAGGTGATGTCATATTGAAATGAAACTTTCTCAAACTTATCAATTAAATAAATAACATTTTAGTGTATTTTATAATTATACTAAATATATTTGAAAATCATTCTCAATTGTCACTGACTTTCACTGCAAATCGTAGTGTTTTATTTTAATGCACTTGGAAGTGTCTAAAAAGTTACTACAATGTTAATCAAATGGGTGTCGTCATTTTAAAACACTTTAAGTGCATTAAAATAAAACACTACAATTTGCAGCGTGTATTATACAATAAAACTACACTGGAAAAAAAATGCATACAAGAAATGATTCATTTGAACATTAACATTGAAATTTTAAATAACTACAATTAAATTTCTTTTTTTAATTATAATTATATATAATATTCATATATAAATATTTTAATAAAATCATTTTATATAATCCAACACTGCAAATCTCAAATTTTGAAAGTGTTTTAATTTAAAATACTTCCAAAATTTGAGATTTGCAGTGAATAAATAAAATGTCATTTGTTTTCAAACTTATCATCAAATTTAATGAAATTTTTTTCTCGGTGTAGTACGTACATGTAACAATTATTCTGACTTTAATTGAATCATCCACTGAAATTATAAAAATCAAACTTAAATATAAAATCATCACACTCGATATCTACAGAAGTATTTTCTCTCTCCTATATTTTTGATCAATGAATTATATAATTTTTTTTCATAACAAAGTGTCTAAAATATCCTGTTGTAGTAAGAAGACTACAATAATTCAAATTAAGTATTGATTTAATGAAGGCAAAAATGTATGGGGTCTAAAAATTTTTGTAAGCTGTGGACAGTGATCCTGAGAGCAAACGAATCGACTGATGTTCGCAGATGTAGTTCGACATTGGTTCATGTCATGTTTGTACAAGCACGATAATTTTCTTTCACCCTCTTACTCAGTTATTTTTGTCAACCGCCTCTCCTTCCTGAATCCTATAAATGACCTATCATATTCTATCTAATCCGTCAATATATGAGTCTAATTTGTAACTTGTAATCTCTTCGCAAATGCTCCCAATGTATCTCTGAATAATGTCACCAGCATAAGGCGATCATATTTCTTTCAACTGTTATAGAATTTGATGTACAAAATATCGTTACATATATCATCTAAGAAGGGTAAATTCAATAAAATATATAACAGATAGCATTGTATTATAGTTGATATTGTTCTAAACTTTACAATCTTCACTTCCCCTGAGAAGTCACCTCGTTTAAATTACATTTCTCTTCATGGTAAATGTAGAACCATTTGTTATCTAACCACTTCCGGACTGTCCGTAACACGTTATAATTCAGAGAATTAAATTTATTCAATTTATCACCTGGGTCGTATTTGATGCCTGACCTACTTGAAATCGAGCCAACTTCAACCAACGCATTAAATAATAATAAACTTAATATTAATTCATCTTGTTAATATAATTACATTAATAGACTGTCGATTTTGTTGAATTAAAATATCATATCTAATTATTTTTTTAATATCTTATAACTTTCATAATGTTAATAAATAACTATCATATTGAACATGGAGAAGAACAGCTCTTAAATTAAAATAAATTTCCGAATTATTTCGAAATTTAAGAAAATAGGAAATAGAATCAAGAAATTGTTAATAAATATCAAAAAATATTATGTATTTTAATTTTCAACTGTATTTAAGGAGTAGTCTGAAGGTAGTCTTTACCTTAGAAAATATGTCAGGAAATTGACTAAGAGTTGTATTGTAGGTAATTTTATACTATCGCGGTCCCCTCGTTTTTTGGCTCTAGAAAATCGAAAAATCAACATTTTGGAGTGATTTTTTTTCTAAAATCTTCGTTCTTACGGCGGATTTACGAAAAAAATTATGGAAATGGGAAAAAATGAAAATTTATATTGGTTTCAGGGCTTCAAATGTTCATGTAAATACACTCATTTACGTATAATTGTTGATAACTTTTTTACAAGTTACCGTATGAAGTTGTTATATTTTTTTCATAATCTACACAAAAAAACAAATTAAAAATAATTTATACAAAAATGTTGATTTTTCATATTTTTACAATTTAAAATAATAACAACTTAAAATTGACCTTTTCTTACATATCATCGTTTGTGCATTTTTTATTAAGTAATCATCGAAATAATGTGAACAAAAACATTCTTAAAATTACTTATCAAGTATACAATATTGAAAGTAAACTTAAAAAAGTTAAAAATTATCACTATCAGAAAAAATGGTATCCTACTGACGTTTACTGTTAAAGAGAATTGAAACAGGGGGGGGAGGTGTTTAAAAAGCAGATCAAATGTGAAAATTTGTTATGAATTTTTAACAGCCCCCCCTCCTCATCACAATTCTCTCTAATTTCATGTGAACAATTAAAAATAAATAAAAATACTGAAATGTGTAGTTTTATTTGTTTTAAAAATTGCAATAATAAAAAATCTTCAAGTGATATATTTCCTATATTTTTTTTTATAAATCCGCCGTAAAAACAAAGATTTTAAAAAAAAAATCATTGAAATCGGATGATTTTTCGATTTTGTAGAGCCAAAAAACGAGGGGACCGCGAAAGTGTAATATTACCAAAAATTAATCTCAGTCGAAATACCTTAAGAGGAAGTTGAACCTTTCCTTGATTACCGACAACTAGAAAAAACCTATATATCGACTCTGATCCCACCACGCGGAAAAAATTGATAGGGAAAGGGCAATCACAATTACAAGCCGCAAAGAAGAAATAATTAAGACGAATTCCTTGGTAGAACGCCTAGCAATTAGGATCAAAAACTTCTATCTGGACAGTCCAGTTTAGAGTCATTAGAAAAGTTAGTGTTAATCAGAATCAAACATACATACAGGTAAGCAGCAAGAAAAGACCACATAAGCCAAAAGCTGAAAGTAACGAGTCATGTAAGTTTTATTTAATTATTGTAATGTAGTAATGGGTGGTAAGATCCATTTAGTTTGGTTGAAATATGAAACTATAATTGTAACAGCATATGAGAGAGAAAAAAAAATTGTAGTAGAAAGAAATATTAAAAATTGATTTAATATATTCCTAATTGACACCTGAACAGGGACCTTTTTAAGGTTCCTTGGTGCTTTTTGGCATTGATCTTTTGTGCTCACATCAGACCACGAAAAATTTATTTTTCTAAGTAAAAATTTATCCGAGTCATCTCGTAGAACTAAATATCAAGTCTCTTTTCTCTTTAGCTCTTATAAAATTCTCGAAAGTTCGTTATAATTTGAACTTATAAATTTATTTTCGAGAATTAACAAAATATTTACTCGACTTTGTTATTCAAAATCACGTTTGAATAAAAATCATAAATACTTGCGATAAAATCGTGATGAATACCCTATTTTTTTGTATTTGTTTATATTTCTTATGACTTATCTGTATGAATTATGTAGATGACGATTGTGATACGGTTAACTCAGACTACTTTTCTCCATTGTCAGTGACTTCCAATAATAACATTTCTTAATGTTCAGGTTCTTCAATGTTCTCTTCTTGCAAGAAACCAATAAGTAAAATAACGCAAATATTTCTTTTATGGATTCTAATAAGAAACCAAATTAATCTAACACAAATCACTTTATGAACTCAATTCTTATTCTATTCCTTCTTTTCTCTCATAGTACTCTTCTCAAATCTCCTTAACTGATTCATACCTAGTTATTATTTCTTTCTATCATTATGAATTTCTGTTAGATTTAAGAATAGATTTAAACATTCTAATTAACAAAATTTTATGCTAAAGTTAGCATAATTTTTTGTTTGGCAGATTAAACAATTCGAGTACACCTTATAAATTCAAACAATCATCATGTCTTGGTTCCACACTAGAGAAGTTCACTTTCCGCAAGATTATAATGGCTTCATTCATATCTATACTGATGGTGCTTGCCGTGATAACGGAAGGGACAACGCTACAGCGGGTATTGGAGTCTTCATTGATGATGATCATCCTGAAAATGTCTCCAAAGCTATACCGACAAGTCGTCAAACAAACATCGCTGCAGAGATGCTAGCTGTTCTAGAAGCTGTGTCGATTGTTCGTAAATACAATTTATGTAATGTCATAATTTACACGGACTCTGAATTTATCGTAAAAGGAGTGACTGAATGGATGCCTGACTGGATCAGGCGAGGCTGGCGCACATCATCTGGTCATCGTCCTCAGTACGTAAATGAATTCAAAACTTTGGACGCTGCAATGAAAAAATGGTACATAAGACTTGAATATGTACAAGGGCATTCTGGAATCTATGGAAATGAAATGGCAGATCGATTAGCCAGAAAAGCAGTGCAGTAATTCATCTGGTGACAAATACACCTAACTTTACTACAGAACATATAATCATTGAATATTTTTTTTGACATTTATAATATTTCTTTTAAAAATTTTCTATCAAGCAACAAAATTTTGTTAATTATAATGAATTATATTCATTATTTTTTTTTTTTTAAAGAACTTGATAATCGCATATCTTAACAAATATATAAATCAATTACATGTTTTTGTAATGAACATTTATCGGTGCTGGAATAAAAATCAGTAAAAAAGATTCAATAGTGACAATCATTGTAAAAATATTCGCTTCTCTTTTTGCAGGGTAAGTGTTCCTTCCGTAGTGTACAATTGGTGATGCATACCTGGGTCATTTCTCTCTTCCATGATTCATTTTCTCTATTTTGTTATCATCTTTATGTCAAGGAAGCTTCCTGATAAAGAGTTATCTTGGTAAAATCTTGATCTTGGAGAAGATTTATTCATCAATCTGATGATTTGACTTCAATAAATTCCTATCTTTATTATGATTATGACTTGACCGAAAATATATTATTACATTAAACTATCTATATTCAGTTTGACTTAAAGAAAGTTGATCAACATTCAATGTGCAGTGAGTAAAATGTTCTGTTAGTCATAAAGGTATAATGAAAAAATTTTAGAAAATATTTATCTTCGAAAAGGCTTTGATGAGTAAAATTATTGTTGTTGTACAATTTATTTATTTACTTAAATATAAAAATCTAGGTGGTACCATTCGCAACACTATCAGTATTTTTTGTAAATAAAAAAGTATGAAGAGTAAAAAGTAAAAATGAGTAAAAAATAAAAAAAATTTGTTATTTCAATACTAAATTTCTTTGAAAGGTTATTCTGGCTTTTAAGAAATTTTTATATTGCATACAACTACAATCAAATCTTTAATGCCCACAATTAAGACCATCAGAACTCCTATTTAGCACACTCTCTATCCCCACTTTTATATACTACACCTTACCCTTTTTGCCCGTAATCTCACAGGAGTGCGTAATAATAAAATTTTATACATCAGAAAATCGTATGATAATGAAGACTCAACTATAGTTACATTATAACCAATTAGTGTTGATACTTACTGATATTTCATAACTCAGCTGAGATTTTTACTTTGAATAATTTTTAATTTGAAGTAAGTTCAGATTCTATGATAATTTAATTTTCAATTAAAAAGGAATGACAATCAGTGTTGATTCAAAATCAGAATTTAGACGAATCAATTGTAAATACCTTACTGATCTTGAGAAATTCAATCTTCTTTTTTTAAGATTGTAAAACAAAATATGATACACTGATACAAGAGTTTTGTAATAAATAAAAAATATATGAGTTATTAAAAAATGTAGTACAAGAAATCAGCGTAAGATAAAAGTTTTGATTGATTTGATAGGTTAAGTGACGCTGTGAAACTATTGGAAAAATTAGGTTACCTGAGAGAAACATCTCTTTTCTGAGACAAATACTTTTTTTATTGTTATATAATAATTCTTTTAGTCTATTACACTATTATTTTATTGTAATACAACATCTCTAATAGAGTAGAAAAAAAATTTTGGATTTAAATCCAAAGTTTAAAGTAAAGTTTTCTTTTATGAATTTGAAATGATTCAAACACTTGGTTTATTAAAACCTACAAAATTAATGATACATTTGGAAGATTACATATATAATTTAAGGAATGTTGATTTATCTAGTGATCAAAAATCAACAAAAGGTCTTTTCTGATTGGAGTAATAATTTATGCTTCAGTATAAATATGATAAATAATTTCCAAAAAGATGAATAGCATCTTTTAAATGATAGAATGAATTTCGCAAAATGATGAGAAAGATAAAAAATTCATTTTCAACAACTTTCTGTATCTGTTTTATAGTTCATGACCAACATTTGTATATCTTTAATATTGGAGTAACTTGAAAATGTATCGATACAATGAGACAATCAATAGTAAATGGCTAAACTCAAATATTTTATGGTCAAATTTGTGAATCTATATTGTAACTTTGAAACCAACCAGTAATTAATTATGTGAAGATCAGTATTCTATTGATCTGGTCACTAATTACACTAATAGAAGTATTTATCAATTATGAAGAAACACATTTGTTTACAATGATATTCTTAATTTGATGAATATCAATAAACATGTCTCAATAATTACTAAATCAGTATGATAATACACTGCTAAATTCAGTAAATAACATCAACTTCTTTGGATGTATGTCATTAATTAATACACTAGAGGTTATACACTTGAGTTTGGGAGTAAATTTTGAATTTCAAGAATATGAAAACATAAAAAGGATTAGAATTATTCTTCGTAGAGTCTTGATAATCTTTCATCTTATCTTATTTCTTCTTGATAAAAAAATTCATTTGCCTAGTTATAATTTTCTTTACTATCATCCATTGCTCATAGATTAAGAATAAATTTAAGCTTTTACAGTTACAAAACTTTGTACTAAGGTGATTGTTTCTTTGGCAGATCGTGGATTAAACTATTTGATCGCGAATTTTACGACTGAACACAGAAGTAATATGCCTTATTACGCAGTAGCTAGAGGATGGAATGTCGGTATATATACCTCTTGGGACCAATGTCAACCGATGGTGAATCACTATTCAGGAGCATTGTATAAACGATTTAGCAGCAGGTCTAGCGCCTGGAACTTCTTGGAGAGTCATCTGCCACAACGTGAGCTTTATATGATAACAGAAAGGGAAAGGCTCTTCTCTCGAGGTACTGATGACTGCGTCAGTATCTACACTGATGGTGCATGTCGCAGAAATGGACGACAAGGAGCACAAGCAGGCATTGGAGTTTTCTTTGCTGACAATCATCCTAACAACGTCTCTCGAGTTGCTGAAAATCGGCGAACTAATATCGGTGCTGAGATGGAAGCTGTTCTAGAAGCCGTGTCGATTATTGGTTCCTATCAGTTGGATCATGTTGTTATCTACACGGACTGTCAGTTCATCGTAAAAGGAATGAATAATTGGATATGGGGATGGATGAAACGTGGATGGCAAAATATAAATAACCAGCCCGTTGCCTATAAACAAGAATTTCAATTTCTCAACGCCAAAAGACGTCGTTGGCGTATACAATTTGAACATGTACGAGGACATTCTGGTATCTATGGTAATGAACAGGCTGATAAATTAGCCAGAAGAGCGTTGCCTTAATTCATCAGTTAAAAATACTCATGACTTTTTTTTTACTTGAAGAACTTGACACTTAAAAACCAAATATTCTAAAGAATATTTAAAAAATTTTATAAATATTTTTGTTAAACAAATAAAGCAATACTTATTATAAGTATTTAAATAAAAGTTTATCTATTAAAAATTTTTATCGTAGTGGCTATTATTAAAAATACCTATTCTATTATTCAAAGTAAGTTAATTTTGCAGGAATTTAATTCTAGTAACTTTTGGTTAATTTATATTTAAAATAATATTGACATTTCATTTATTAAAATTGAATTAAAATACTCTCATCTGATATTATTTAAATTGAATATAAAATAAAACACTATGAATTTTCACAGCAAATTGGAGTAAATTTTACAATCAAACATAACAAATGTCATTGTTTACTTCCTATGTAAACAAATTTTGTTTTCAATTAATTTAAAAAGACTACTATTATCATAATCTTAAATATTTATTAACAATTTAGGTGTAGAATTTAAACAAAAAAATGTTGATCACGTTTTTCTGTAAGATAAGAGCAAATTATAGAATTTATCCCTATTTTACGTCAGATTATATCGTCGTTTCCAAAAAAGCGCAAAAATCGTGCATTAACATAAGCGGATTAGTTGAGAAGGGAGTTACTGTATCGCTCTGTCATTTAGACCGAAACCAACAGAGACTCGTGGCGAAATTCGCAGCTGGTTACCTATTCCATCGAATGCTTATTTCTTGTTCACTTCGTAACAACAGGATAAATCCCGTAAATACCTAAATTATCGAGGGTAAACAGTATATTTTTCAAAGACAGGGAAAAGATGAACGTGAGATTTCAGGGGGAAACGTGATAACGGACAAGTTTAATAAGCTCTAAGGGCTTCTACAATCTGCACATGACGTAAATTCGATTGATATTTCATTTGCGAATTTGATCCCTTACAGCTGTAATTGGCTCTATAAGAGTATGAATCATCAATTTTACTCAATAAGTAATAATAATCAATGAGTTAAAATCGTTTTTTTTTTTTAATTCGTTAGTTTGAAAAATTTTATTAAAAATTTTTATATTTTAAAAATTATTCAGTAACTAACTATGTTCATTTATTCATAAATTTGATTTCATAAAATGTCCAATAGCATAAAAGTAAATAACGAGACTACTTGAGTGTGAAAAATATAACAGAAAAATAATACAGCAAAAAATGTTACAAATTTATAAAACAATAATTACAATTAAACGTAAAAAGTATCATAAACTCATAGATATCCCTCAAAAAAAATTTATAATTAAACACTGAATACTTTTTCACTATTATTATTACATTTGTACCTAAATATGTTGAAAAGTTTCTTATTTACGAATTTAATTACAGTAATTATCAGTAACTTAACAATTATAAAAACCATTTTTACAAATTTCTTAATTAACGAAATTCTACAATTTAATGTTACAAAAAGGAATGCTCATTTTTAACCTTTACCAGTGTTATAGTCTTTTAATTAATAGAGACGATTTCAGATTATCATTTAATTGTTTTAATTTCAGTTTGTTTTATTTAGAAGTTTAAATAAAAATATAACTTTAAAGTATTAAAATATAATAAAATAATCCTTAAATAATCCAGTTGCGAATTATTTATTGGTTTTCATTTTTAACTATTTAATTACAATAACATAATCAAACTGAACGGAGTGACCTTTTTCATGTTCTGGTGTCAATTGATAGCATTAAATTTATCCGTTTGTTGCTATAACTATCAACAAAGCATTTTTTAATTGATTGGTTAACTGTTTAACAGGATAAAATAATTAAATTCATTCGTCTTTCATACATCTTAGTACTCTAACAGAAATATTCTCTTGCAAAAATCTATTAAACTGACTTAAAATAATAAGATACATAAGTAAACAATTTTTTATTTCAAGATGAGTTTCAAGCTACTATGAAGCGATATTAATACACTTATTAAATCCGATTGCAAATGTAACTTTGCATTATCAGTGTTCAATCAATAGTTTTCATCGTTATGTTAATTTTATTGTTAATTAATTTTTGTCTTATTATTTTCTAATTGTTGATATTTATTTTGCTCAGTTTTTATCAAATCCTTTGTTAATCATTTTGGTACTTATTTTTACAACAATGAAATTTTTTTCGTAACTTGGAACAACAAAACTGTTTATCATTTCTAAATCTAAACAATATTATGTTTGAACTTATATTTCTAACAGCATTTCCAATAGCAACATTAGAAAATTAATTTCAAACTTAATGTAAATTGAGTTATATTAATCAACTATTATTCTGCTGAATATCTAGTCAATCGATAAAAATCTCTTTATCGGTTAGTAAGTTTAAAACTTATCATAGAATCCAGTAAAGATTGTATTAATTGAATTTAGAGAAGAATAAAGTCTCAAGTAATCACAACTGATACTTAGACTTTAATCAAATGACTATGTAAATTATTGATATTTCCAGGTAAACTATTATTCGATTATTATTAACACAGTTGAATTCGAATAAACACTTTAGTGTAAGATAAATCAACTTAAATCACAAAAGACTATTACATAATCCAATTAGTCTCATCATTAAAATAAATAAAAAAAGGCTTAAAGTTGTTATAGAAATTTATAGTAGAAATTCAAATTTTGACATGATACTGGTCGTAAATAAAAATAATTTAAAAATAAACGAGTGAGTTTTAAATAGTACAATTAAATATTATACATATCCTGAATGATAGGTATCAACCTACATATAAACCCACGAAATGGTACTAACAATGTATACACGTGTGTATCTTTCTGAATATTTTTAGTAAAAATATTTATTTTGTTTTCCTTATATAAACAAGTTATATCCTGTTTTGGATATATAAACCAAAAAAATGTTCAAAAAATATTCAATTAATATCCTTTTTAATTACAAAAGCTTCTTATTAATGAACACAGATAAATCATAGTCCACTCAACAGACAATTAGATATTTTCTCATTTTCACCCATATTCTTCATACTTGTTAAGAATTTACGTTTTTTAATTATTAATTTTATTATTTATACATAAATATAACTGTCACTTTTAATTAGTAAAGAAAAATAACAAGACTATGATGATTATTTGTGGCATTAGAGTGGTTACTCCAATTAAAAAGAATAAATACGCTTGAAATCTATAGTGTGGTTATCATTCGAGAATATTTGAATCGAAATTTACTACTTTATCTAATCAGTCGGTATAATAGTATTAGAGTTGATTAGAAATTTTTTAACTACAGTAGATAATATAGATTACTATACAACCAATGGCTAAAAAAATAATTTATTTGCATTGCACATACATACCATAGGAGTCCGTGGTGGCGCTGCAGTTGTACACGACAATCGATTCTCGAATTATCGATAGATAAAATTTTGCCAACTTCAAGTAATTGAAACAATCAGATGCACGTCAAGTGACGATTTATCCGCCATTAAAGAGAACGTTTTACTAAAGTGGTACAGACGTTTAAGGAAGTGTGCTTTTTAATAATAAAGTTAATGTTAAATAATAAAATATTCATAATCTCACATCACAAATACTATCTACTGGATTTCCGTATTAAGGATTACGTGTAGCTTCGTTGTGGAAAATTACTAATGTAAAGTTTGGTGAACTACCATATAGCCTTCACGAATCATAAAAGGCTTTCATTGAAAAACCAGTTTTAGTTTTTTTATTTTATTGTTTAGACCTGCAAAATGCCGAGAAAATCTGAAAAATTATTAAAACTGAAAATAGGAAAACCCGGTCGGAGTCATTTTTACAGTAAGTTTTCAAACTCTAAATTCATTTTTGGTACTTTCTATTATCTACGCGTAAATTTACGCAATTCGAGAGATTGTAAGAGTTTCTACTATTACAAATTACGTTGTATTTTATGATAAGTTTCTCTTTAGTAAAGTAATTTACTATTGTTTATAAAAATATTCACAATAAACTTAACAATGATATTAATCAATAATGAATACATATCTAATACTACAACATTACATATTGCATGATCATAAAAATTAAACGTATATAAATTACATGTTAAAAAATTTTATTATAACTATTTTTGAGTAAAAAAAATCAATATATTTTCATTGTATAAAAGTTGAGATTCTTATATCCATGTTAATTTTGATTTTTTAGATCATGATGATCGTGTACCATCAGCAGAAGATGCGAAATTTCCTTCAAGGTCACGAGGATTCAGTAAATCCCATGAATTTAAGCCTGCATATAATCGAATAAAAAAACTCACAATGGCCATTGAAGAACATTTGGATGGTGACGTTGTAATGGGCTCGCATAAAAGCAGTAATGGAAGACGAGTAGCTTTTCGAAATAGACAAGGTATTATAAAATCTGGGTCCAGTAGTGATCGTCAGTCTACATCATCAGGAAGTAGACCTAGACCATTGATGACTGGAGATACTAGTTGGTATAAAATAACCGTAAGTATAAAGTAAAATATAACTTCAAATTTTTTATCAAATTCTAACCATGCAGATTTATATTTTATTCAAACTTAAAAATTTTCAACTATTATTACTTTTTTATCAATTGTTTACAGATACCTTTTGGTAGCAAGTACGATAAGGATTACATAATCAATAACCTTTTGAGTAGTATAGCTCCCAACACATTTATACCTATCATGGTAAGTAAATAATAATAATCTATTAATAAATACTGAATATAGATAATACATTTGCTGAACAAAAAAAATTTAACTTAATGTATTTCTTTTAGTATCGAGTGATAGGACAAGAAGCAGTTTTTTACGTAGACGAGCAAAAAACAGCAAACCAATTGCTTAGCTGTGATCGGAAAATAACAACCCCAGATAACTTTAAAATATCAGTCAGAGTACGACCTGGTTATCCAAATTGCCAAATAGATGAATCTTTAAAAGAAAAATTAAAACTAGCTATGGCTAAAAGATATGTTGAGGCTAATAATGCCCTAGATTTATCATGTTTTCACCATGACCCAGACCTTGTTGGAGAATATTTTTGCGCCTTATTCAAGCCAGCTATGTTGGGAGTAGTTTTAGACATTGTTGCCCAAGCCATTCCGAATTTAGAGGCTTTGAATCTTGACAACAACAAACTGTCTGCATTAAATAAATTAACTGTCTTGAAAGAGAAGTTCGCCAGTTTGAAAATTCTATATATTGGTGATAATAAGGTAAGCTACTTATAATGATTTTATTTATATTAATCTTAGACGTATCTTAAGTTTTATCTAGTAATACATCTTTTGTGTTTTTAGATTAAAGACATGCATCAAATAGACATCATCAAAGACTTGAAATTAAATGAACTTCGACTGGAAGGAAATCCAATATGCAACAGATACCGAAATCGTCGTGATGAATATGTCAGGTATTGTAATTTATCTTTTTCTAACCATACTAATTATTACAAACGCATTAGTGGAACCAAAGGTATAGGGTAGTGGTATTTCTGGAAAAAGTATCCAACAGTATTGAGTGTACTTCATGAAGTAGTACAAAATTTTTAATTAACATTCTTGTTTGTCTCTAATCAGATGTTTCATTAATAAATAGACAAGTGAAAATGAACGAAATATTCTAACCATCAAGAAATATTTAACAAAATAAAGTACAAATGATTACTTGTAAATAATGAGGTGATTTTTCAACATCAAAACACTTCACTGGCTTCATTGAATATTAATTGTTAAATTACGAATGCATTAATCATTCATAAACTATTCTTTCTGAAAATATTCATCGATATTAATTGAAATGCTTCAATAAAATTTATAAAATTATCTGAATTTACCATCACATGTATTTTCTGTAACTTGATGTGTTATTTATTTCGTTTCAATGGTTTATTTGTGCAACTTAAGTTATGATATGAAAATGAAATCTATCTACCTGATGAGTTGAAAATGACAACCAACATAAGTTAGCTCTATGTTCCATGATCCAGAAGCTAAGAGAGACTAAATTAAATATTTGAATTAAAGAGTTTCAATTAGAAGATAAGCTCTAGTATTAATAAGACATTGTTTTTGTTTTAATACAATTAACTCGGAGCTTCCGTACTTTTGGGTTTTGTTTCTTCACGACAGTGACATCCGGAAGAGGTTTCCAAAGCTTCTTCGATTGGTAAGTAATCATTTTTACATCAATTATATATTCAAATAATGAAAATATAAGTATGAAATATCAAAAATTTAATAAAAATAATATTTAATTTTTGAAGGATGGAAACGAGCTTCCAAAACCCATTTTATTTGACGTCGCAGATGAAGGAGCAAAACTTCCTCCTAGCCAAAGGATATTCTCAGCAAACGCTAAAGCCCAAGAAATTGCCAATCAATTCATGCAACAATATTTCACTATTTTTGATAGTGATTCTCGACAACCTCTTTTGGTCGCATATCATACAGAAGCTACTTTCAGTTTAGTTGTAAATGCCTCTCCTCAAATCCAGAAGTAAGTTTTTTTTCATTAATACAAAAAATTTCGTAGATTCCATTTGAAAGATAAATTTATAAATTCTTCCATTTTTTGTTACAGATTCAATGTTTATCTATCAAACAATAGGAATCTATTCAGAACTAATGATACATCTAGAAGAAAAAAGTTGTTGAAGCAAGGAAGGTTGCCTGTTGTTACCTGTCTAACAGAAATGCCTAAAACGCAACATTATCCAAACACATTCACCATGGATATTGCACTTGTAACAGTAAGTAAAATTGTACTTTTTGTGTATTTACTTTTATTGAGTTTTTGAATACATCAGCTTACTTCATTGAACGAAAAATTCTTCAAGCGATTAATTTCCAAGAGAATTTGCTTATCAAACTGAGAAAAATTGAAACAATTATGTTACTGAATAAATGAAATCCATTTTTACTTGAAGAAAGTAAGGATGTCACGAAAATTGTGTTCGACTAAAAGAACTTGATATTAATAAATTTTGTTATTTATTTTCAAGGATACCATGATGGTCATCACAGTGACTGGAATCTTCAAAGAGATAGGAACGAAAGATGAACCATTACGCTACTTTGACCGTACTTTTATCATTGTTCCTGAAGGAACTGGATATTGTATAAAAAATGAACAACTCCAATTGGGTGCACCAACAACATCTCAAGAAAGACAAGTGGCAGAAGGACCAACAGTAACATTTACTTCAGAACAAGCTGCTCAACCTGTAGCTGCACCAGCACCAGTTGCAAGTAGTGAACCTACAGATGAAGTCAAGAAAAATATGACGATGGAATTAAGTCGTGTAACAAATATGAACCTCGACTGGAGTCTCAAATGCTTACAAGAGGTGCAATGGAATTTTGATACAGCTTTAGCAGCATTCAACGAATTTTTCCAACGTGGACAAATCCCTCAAGAAGCATTTAACAAGTAAAGTTATTACCATTATTACATTAAATTATCAATTATTTTCTTTTGTTTTCCTTATGATGAAGGAATTACTTAGATAAAATGATTAAAGTCTTTTTTTGTCTCATTGTTTAAGAATGAAATAATTAGAGTATATAATGTTAATAACTTACATTTAGATAATAAATTTATTTTGAATAATCAATTGCACAACCCATTTTCAATTTAATATTATCTTGTTATGGTCAAATTGAAAAAGGGTATGTTCAAATAGTCTCGATCTAAAAATCGTTTCCAATTCGAATAATTGATAATGAGAAATTCACAGTATATAAAATGAAATATAAATATTCTATAAATTTTAGAACTGCCAAATATAATTACTAAAAAAAAAAAAATCTATAAATATAAATTGTAACTAAAGTAAAACATCAAAATATTTTTTCATAAAATCGTTTAAAAGTTGTTCTTGAACTAGTATGTCTTCGTATAAAAATTAACTTTATCATTATTACTGAGTGCTAGCAAAATGAAAGTATTTTTTTTATTAAATAAGTTCTGAATTTAAATATTAAAATTATCTTTTTGTTTCTTTTGTTTCTTTTTCATGTTTCTAGAACTCAGTTATTCTGCATTGTACTCAAAATCATTCAATATCATCTTTATGTTCATTTTTGCTCAAAAATAAGAAAAAAGAGTTGAAAATAAAAGAAATTTATCAAATAGAAATATTTATCGTGCCGATTTTTATTGATGATTTACATTTATAGTTAAATTTGCAAGATTAAAAAATTATTAAATAACAAATAAAATTTTCAACTCTTATTTCTTTTAAAATAATAAAAAAACAAAAAAATTAACACCAATTGGTTAATTTTTGTAATTATGTGATTCAACTTCAAACATTGTTCATTACATTGAGAAAATAAGTATTTTCTTTGATAGCAAAAAAAAAAAAAATGGACTTCATCACCAAAAGATATTATTTTAACATAAATTTAGTTATTTTAATTTATTCATTTATCGTCAAATGGATTATTATTATTATCTAATTGTGTTAAATCAAAAGAATATTTTCAATTAATTTTATGATATTTTCATATATTTTAAACTAAAAATGAAAAAGTATACAAATTTTATTTTAAATAAAAGTGTTAACAATAAGTCGAAAAAAAACACAGTGGGAGTGAAGACCTGGAGCTTGCAAGATTACTTCGAGAAATCATTCTTTTCATCGAAACAAAAAATAACAATTCACTTGGAATTCAACGAATTTGCTCATAAACAAATTGTGTATGAGCGTAAACACTATACACCTAGTGCAAGTACCATACTTGAGCTTTAAATCAAATGGTTCAGAACAATTTTTGGCATCTTGTTCAAACCTTGAAGCAAAGCTCTATGGATTGAACTACCATCAATACTCTTTTCTTCTTCTAATCTATCTTCTATCAACAAATTAAACTCTACGTAAACGCATCAGTTAACTGACTGAGTATGGAGTTATGGAAATAATACAATGGATTTAACTCCAAAATGGTAGTCAAATTTACACAAATTGACGCCAACTACTAATCATCAAATGGATAATCAACCATCAACGTTCTACAATGAAAACTCATCGTTAAAAAAATCTCCCACTGAAGTGAAAAATTTTCTGTATAAAAAATACTTGACAAAAATGAAAAATAAAAATGGAAATAATTTAGTTAAGTTTTGATTAGTTTAAAATATTTTTAGTAAATTATGAATTTATGTTTCAATGATATCTTATGGTGATAAAGGAATTACTTTATTTTTAACAAAAAAAAAAGCAGTAAATATTATAAAAACATAAAAAATAAATAAGAAATGAATTTCTTAATTTTATCAATGACTTACTTCTCAGACAAACGGGAATTCTTGATAAAAATTCTATCTTAAGATTATTTTAATTTTTGTAAATGTCTTACAAAAAGTATAAATTGATATCTATATTTAGATACTGTATGTTTGTAAAATCTTCTTTATTTTTTTGTAAATGATTCGCAAATGTTACATTAAATGGTAATCTAGTTTAAAAAAAATCATAAATATATATAAAAGAAAAGAAAAATTATACACTTATCAAATAGTATGTAAGAAAAAAAAATTCGTCATAATATCAACTATCAAAATAATTCAATAAGGTGTCGATGGCTTAATTCTAATTTATTAGTTTTGTATGTTTTTTGCTATATTGTAATCAACTAATATTGTAAATAAAGTATCGAAAACTAGAGAAAGCAAATGTGATTATGGATGATTATATTTACTTGAAACACTGCAATAAAATAATTTTTTATCACAAAATTTCTCGTTCATTGATTCTTTGATTCAAATAAAAATTATTAAATGAAAAATTCTGATAGACAAAATTTGGAATATGAAATTATAATATCTCTAATGAATTTTGTATTAAAATAAATAATCATTCGAAATTTTCTACCAGAAATAATAGTGGGATAATGGAAAAAACTAAAAACTTGACTAATTCTATATTTTTATGGTATTTTTAAAATGTATACTTTCAAAATTTTACATTGGTTTATTTTTTTCTTGAAAGATATTTTATGTGATGAATGTAAATAGACAAAAAGGTTTTAACATTTTCTAAATAATATTATGTAAATATAAATTGATAAAATTGAATATTTTAAATTTATCAAGTTTTTTTGATATTGCTTAAGTTATTAAAAAAACAACAAGCAATTTCCTACCACTTTCATATACTGCCCAACAGAAGACCCACAATCTTTCAAATGTATCATCCTTTCCATCAATTAACAAACATCGCGCATGTGTATTAATACCCTCTCTCTCTCTCTCTCAAACCCACAAAAAAACACGTGATTCACGCATAGAGTCACATCTCGTATACACAAAGCTGATCCTGATTTTTGCGTCTCATTAAATTTTATAATGTAATTCATTCATTTCAATTGTTTTCTGAAGAAACATGATTACAAGCCAAGAATATTTTAATCATTAGAGACTTACGTTGACGGTAATTTTTCTTAGAAGCGTTATCTGGTAAATATCGAATGGAATAACATCCTCACTTATCTTTAAATCTTCTTGAATACCGAACACACTAAGCCAAATAAGTTTACGTTTGTGTTTTAGTATTCAATATTACTAATCCAATTTCGTAAGTTTATGTATAACCTTAAAAATATTATGAAAATTATTCATTAGTATACATGAAAGATTTTGATGATAGAATTTTCTATTTATTTTGAATAAAATTCCAGAAACAATGTCGAAAATGTATTCTAATGACAAAATTAAATTACACATCCGAGGAAATTCACAAAGTAAGTTAAAATCATCTTTATTTTTAATTATTTTAAATAGTTGAGTATTTTGGTAACAAAATGATGAAAGAAAAACCATGGAGAGCGTTTTTATATCACGCAGTACTTTTTGTTTGCCTAATTATTTTACAAGATAAGCCAGCTCAAGTTCAAGCATCAACTGAAATAATAAACTTAGTTTTCAATCAATATAAAATGCTTACTTTGAAGTATCAATTTTTTAATTTAAAATTAACTCTTGTTAGATCCTGATAACCGTAATACTACTGGATATAATGGAACCCCGCGATATTCTTCAATCCAATCAAGACTTAAGTTTAAACATCGTCCAAGAATCGACAAAGATTTAAGAACAAAACTTGCAGCAAAACTAATTAAACGTGATAATCATGATTATACTTCTAATGAGGATTCAAATGTAAATCGTAGTTTACGAAGCATTATTTTTAGAAATAAAGAAATCCAGATAAAATCTGGACCTATGCCACTTAGAAGACCTCATTTGCAAAGTGACATTAGATCTAAAACATATTCAAGTGGAGAAATTAGTTGGTATAAGATAAGTGTGAGTATAATAATAAAAATTCACATTTAGAATTATTTAAATATATACATTAGTAGATATGATAACTTATGCAGAAAAATACCATATCCATGAGTCAACAAATAATCTATATTTAGTGCAAACACATAATTGTAGTTATCGTAAATTCAATTGAATAATTATTTTCATTGTTATTAATAATACATATAATCATATTTATTGGAAAATTTTATTTTTTACGCATCTTTTCTATTTTTATGATGTGAATTTTATTGAATTATTAACGAAAGAAATTTTTTAATTTAATAATAATTATTGTTCCTAAACTACTAAATATCGTTGATTTGAAATATAAATATCAAGTTATTCTATAAAAATCGTAATTTTAATAATAATTACTATACATTTCACAGACATCCTTTGGAAATAAGTATGACAAAGATTACATAATTCATAAACTTCTCAAAATCACAGCGCCATTAACTTTCATACCGATCATGGTAAGTTTCTGCTCACCTATTTTTTGTAATAATTTCTTAGTTTATTGTATTAATCGTTAAAAAACAAAAATGTTTACAAAATTTCCTCTTTTTTTATAAATTGTAGTATCGAGTGATAGGACAAGAGGCAGTATTTTATGTAGATGACCAAAGAACAGCAAGCACATTACTTGACTGTGACCGAAAAATAACAACCCCAGATAACTTTAAAATATCAGTCAAAGTAAAACCTGGTTATCCAAATTGCCAAATAGATGAAACTTTGAAGACAAAATTAAAAATAGCTATGGCTAGACGATATATTACAGCTAATAAAGCTTTAGATTTATCATGTTTTCATCATGACCCGGAGCTTGTTGAAAATCATTTTTGCGCTCTGTTTAGACCAGAAATGATGATGACAGTTTTAGAGATCGCTGGTCAGGCGATTCCAAATTTAGAGGCTTTGAATCTTGATAATAATAGATTGTCTGTACTAGAAAAATTGAACGTACTTCAAGAAAAGTTTGCTAATTTGAAAGTCCTACACATAGGTGATAATAAAGTGAGTTATTAAAGTACCATAAATTTTAATAAAGTTTATTAGAATATTAAATCAAATGAAAGAATCATCGTTTTTCAGATCAGGAGCTTACATCAAATTGATGAATTAGGAGATTTAAAATTAAATGAGTTCAGACTTGAAGGCAATCCATTGTGTGATAGATATCAAAATCGTTTTGATGATTATGTCAGGTAAGATTATTTTGGAATCGACTATTATCTTTTCTTATGGTCATATTAATATGGCCCCATAATTTCATAAATTAAGTAACAGTTCGGATAAGGCCGATGAGGTCCGCAGGACTAACTTTTTAGTAGGAAATGACTAAAATTAAGAAACTTAGAGCATGAAAAGAAATCGATTAGTTTATCTTTCTCAGTTTTGTTATTTCGAATAAAAAACTTCTTCAGGTTCTAGTTACATATAATGCATCGAATAGAACAAATCTCATATCAATATCATCATTTGTTCTAAAATATAACATAAGCCAAGTTGAATTAATAACTATTTGAATTTTTCTATCGAAATAAAAAAATAGTACACTCACCTTAAGTCACTTCTTAAAATTAATATATTAATTATTCTTGTCAATAACATAATAAATTCTTAAATATGTTTATAAAGTAACTATGTAGTTTATATTTTATTTTGCTGTTTTTACAGGGACATTAGAGAAAGATTTCCAAAACTACTTCGATTGGTAAGTGATCAATGATCACTTTGATCTCGTTTTGACTCTGAAAATGCTTGTAGAAAAATTTTATTTATTTATAGTATTGAAATTAATTTAAAAGATATTAACAAATCTAATTATATATTTTTTTAGGATGGAGTAGAGCTTCCGAAACCGATTTCATTTGATGTATCAGATGAAGGCACCAAAATTCCTCTGAGTCATCGAGTTTTTACAGCAAATGCTAAAGCCCAAGAAATTGCCTACCAATTCATGCAACAGTATTTCACTATTTTTGACGGTGAATCTCGACAACCACTTTTAGATGCGTACCACGAACAAGCTGTTTTTGATTTGGTTATTACTCCATGTTCAACAATACACGAGTAATTTCTTACACATTTTTGATGAAAATTTAACGGAATCTTGGAAACATTCATAGCTATTAATCAATAATATTTTTTACAATTTTAACAGATTTAAACATTACTTTGATGTAAATCGAAATTTATTTCGTATAAATGATGTGACCAAAAGAAAAAGATTGCTGAAGCAAGGAAGGTTATCTGTTGTGAGTTGTATTTCAGAAATACCAAAAACACGACATTTTTCGAACACATTCACTATGGATATTGCTCTTGTGACTGTAAGTACAAATCTTTTTAGGAAAATACATTGATTTAGAGTAGATATGAAGAACTAGGGCTATGCTAGATAACAAAAATTGTCTTTACTTCTCTCCATGATGATGATTTTTTTATTATTTTTAAATTTAATCATTAAATTTTTTTAAAATAAATAAATATTTAGTAAACAAAAAATTTTCAATCGATTAATTTTCAAGAGAATTTGCTAAATACTGAGTGCGTATAAAAATTCAAATGAAACATTTATATTGATTTTTTGTTAAATTAAACTAATTTTATCATTAGGAATTGTTTCCGACTAGAAGACTTGATGTTAATGAATTTTGTCATTTATTTTCAAGGATACCATGATGGTCATCACAGTGACTGGAATCTTCAAAGAGATAGGAACGAAAGATGAACCATTGCGCTACTTTGACCGTACTTTTATTATTGTTCCTGAAGGAACTGGATATTGTATAAAAAATGAACAACTTCAATTAAGTCCACCAACATTCTCTCAAGCGAATCAAATGATAGAAGGACCAACAGTAACATTTATTCCCGAACCAGTTGCTAATGTCGTAGCCACACCATCATCAAATTCAGCTAGTGAACCTACAGATGAAACCAAAAATAATATGGCTATAGAATTAAGCCGTATGACAAATATGAATCTCAATTGGAGTCTTAAATGCCTACGAGAGGTAAAATGGAGTTTTACCATAGCTGTATCAGCATTCAACGAATTTTTCCAACGTGGACAAATCCCTCAAGAAGCATTCGAGAAGTAAAGTCGTTATTTTTTCTTACTTTGATATAGTAGTTAAACAGTTAATAATAAAAATTTATTAATCATTGATAAATTTCTTTCATAAAAAGTTTGCTCAAATATTTGTCATTATTTGGCATCATTTGCCAAATGTTACTGAAAAAACACATGTTAAAGTTACAATATAAACTTAAGATATATTATTGATAAGACAAAGATATAAGAAAAGAAAGTTACTTTTTTATTTTTATATAAAAACTTCAAGTGACAATTAAAGAGTATGTCTTAGCATTAGTATAAAATTGTTCAATACATGTTTAAGAACATTTAAAAAAATACACAGTAGTTTTTCGATTAAGTTTTTTGTCAGAATAAGTTTTATTTTTTTCATACATAAAGTTTTCATTGATTTCTATTATAATTTTAATATATCTCATTTATAAAAATTCTTCCATGCTTTCAACTAAAACTTAATTTTTTAGTTATGACAGTAAAAATCTAATTTCATCATGAAATTTCATTTAATATTTGAAAGATAAAACTAAATAAGTTATGTATAATTTTAATACATTTTTTAAAATTAATTATTCATCTTCATGACTGTTCAATCTTATGTTTACTTTTTCAAAATAATCGATTAATACCAATATGATGTTATACATGTATATTTTTAATGAAAGTAAAGTCTAAACAGTGACAAGTATATGTCTGTTAAAAAAAAAATATAAGTTCATTTTTTTATATAAATTCACTTTAACTAAAACAAAATTTCAATTTCAATTTACGTATACTTGGAACAGTAAAATGTTCATTCGACAATACTAGATATAAAAATGAATCTGAATCTGTCTTTGATGTGAGATTGATTTAAAATCACTCTTTGAACATTGAGGGGTTTATTTGAGGGAAAAGGGAAAATTTATATCTATAAATTCCTTTGATAAATCTTACGCAACGATGAGTTACATGAAGACAGAGTCGTTTTGTTCAAAATAAATTATTTTGTCATAAAAAGTGAAATTATGTAATTGAGTAATATAATAGAATTCAAAGAAATGATTTATCAGACTTTTATACGAATAAAATGGTCTTTATAACGATTTAAAAGCTTTAATCTTTATGCGTGGACTTTTACTTTACATATTGAAAGCATTGGTATGATAATGTAATAAAATAAATGGATGCTTCTTGTTAAAGTAAAGGTACAAAGTTTGTCTGTTGCTCTTATATTTCCATCATTATTCAGAATATTTTCTGTCTGTGTTTTCCCTTAACTAGTGTCTTCGTATTTTGTATCTACAGATATAGTTCGCACTTGAATTGATCTGATTTATTTTTCCTTTTATTCTTTAAAAAGAAAAAAAAATGAAAAAGAAATAGACGGGCTTAACTTAGAGAGCGAAATATAACAAGTCCCAACGCCATTGCTGGTGCGATCACCCTTATTCAATGGGAATTTCGTCGTTGGCTACAAAGAGAGTGGGGTAAATACGGTAGGGGTGAAAATTTATCCATCTCTGTCTCTCGCTTTTACCCTTATACTCTAGATCTGTGCTCCCAAGGGATTTAGCAGTTTCATGGGAGGTCGAAAACTCCGCCTCTGCACCGCAAAATCGAGTCAATACTACCGACCATCCCACTCGCTTGCTGCTCTCTCAGAGTTCTACATTGACTAACACCATTCTGCATCCACTTTGTCGTCGAGCTATCCTATCGAAATTCATCCAGTGTTCGTCGGTGAATCCTATACCTCTACTTTTGCAATTTACCAGAAGTACTTTTCTCGTATAATTGCAAGCCCAAAAGCCATTGAAAAATAGAAGACCAAATGTTCCTAAGAATTATCACCTTGCTTTTATACTTTTACTTAATTAGTAGGATTTTATTGATTTTTATCGTAAAAGAGTTGAGGAAAATCATTATTTAATTCTAGAATGATCAATGATGCCATAAACCGACCAGCGGATTAATAGAGTTTAGGATTATAGTGTAGATCAATTACTTGTCTGGAAATCCTAATTCTATGATGATAAAAGAAATATCATAGAAATGAAGAATTAGAACATTTAGAAGTTTGATTTTGTAATGACTTCACACTTGAAGCAAAAAGTGTTTTGAGCTGAATTATTGGAGACATATAAGCCACAAAAATAATATTTTAATGGCCAATGATCGAATTTTAATAAATAGGGCGTGCGTTAAGGCTTATTATCTCTACTTTTGTGCTTTAAAATGCTTAACTTGGATCTTTTCCAAAGAAAAAATTTTCTTATCCATATATATTTAAAAATTAAACATACTTTTTTCTTGTTGGTTCACAATTTTTAGTTAAAAATATCAAAAATCATGAATTAACTACTTTTTATGTCTGATTTCACTCATTTTTTACTACTGACTAATTAACAAGTCTTTAATATATTTAAACTTTTCTTTTCTTTAATTAGAATGTTAATCTTGAAAATTATTTTTTTATAGTTAATATAATATAATGAATTAAATCTCAATAGATAATGAATAAAAAGATATTTAGGAGTCACAAAAATAGTATTTAAAAATAATTAGCTGTGAAATTTTTTTTTATTATCTGTTTTTATCTTATTGTTTTGTATTAGAAGTATACAGTAACATAGTGACATCATAATAAACAATTGTAAATTGTCGAGTGTTAAATCATTTTTGATTTGAATTCTTTCTCAGAAAAATGACTCTAAAGAAAAGAATTGTCACAGATTTCACACTCTCTGATTATATTTATATTCACTTTTATTACTAAGAAATATCAGTAATAAGTTTATCATTTTATTAGTATATATCTTTTCTCTATACCACGTAAATTTTTCATTATAATTATCATTATCATATAATATATATTTATATATATATATGTATATGCACTTTTTAATATATATATAATCCTATGTATTTATATATATATATATCATAATATTTAAGTACGAATAATTAATTTTTGTACATATCACATAACACTTTTTCCATTCGAGTATTGCCAATTGTTCGATGAAAATAAATCAATTCAACTCGTGAAGCCGGTACTGTTCTTAATAGTGACAACAGAAGTAAAAGTCTTCCAAATCTTGTTGGACACGCTGGTTGTTGTGCTCGTGCATGCTGACCCAACATCACTTGAGCCTGATCCTGAAGATTTTCTATTTGACTAGAATCCTTGAGTCCACGTGTTTCTATAAAATGAAACGTCCACTGATTCATTATCATTGATAGATAATCTACTCTAGAGCATAGTTGAACAAGGTTTGTTTTTTTAGAGCAAAAAAGTACATTAGTAAAAAGATTCAATGTAGACTGAGTGTCACTCTTCTTCATTCTTACACTAGTCATAGACTTAGAGAACACGAGAACACCTAGAACAGCTAAAGCAAATTTTGTCCAGCTCTGTTCTAGAATAATTACATTGGTGATGAGATAGGGGCTAGTAACAATTTATTATCTCCAATTAATCGTTAGTTGAACAAAAGAAGATAATGATATTAATTATTACGAGCTTGCTCAACATCCGGGCTTGTCCAACCATATTGCTACAAGAGTATTTGCAAATTTATTGAATATATAATACACTAAAAAAAAACTAATTGTACAATGATCTTCTCAATTCACTTGTAAACTTAAATATTTCCACCTCAATGATTCTTTCAAAGTTGATATCAAACTTTAATAGATGTAGTTAATCGTGTGGGATTATTTACCTGGTCTAAATAAAACAATTGCCTTCATGCAAGCAAACTCGGCAGGATCAACCATGACTGCTTTAAATCGCTGAAGAGTATCATGTAGATATCGAATGTCTGCTGCAACTTGGCTAGGTTTATCAGCTGCATCATTAGGCATGTGCATTCCCGAGTGAGGATGATTAGGCGATAAAGTGAGTGCTGTGAGTTCAGCTGCGTTAAACAACGATGAAGATTCAAGAGGAAGACACCACTGAACTGCATTGAGGAGGAACAGTTCAGACCAGGCTTCTTCTAATAAAATAACTTGATCACGAAATGGTAAACTAGCAAAGGAAGGAAGATTCTTCGCCCATTTCACAGCCATGAAAAGGAGTCTAGCACTAGTTTCGTACACTGTTTCTACATTTGCTGGTGAATATAAAGAAGACATAACAGGTGGCAGTTGAGAGCAAATATTTCTTTGCAGGGTCGTAGGCTCTTCATTGGTAACATCTATACTATCTTCTGAAGCATTTCCTAATTTGTTGGATTAACATTTATGTTATCTATTAATAACTTAATTTTGTTTCATAGATTTTAGTATTAGAAAATTTAAATAAATTACCATCTTCTGGATCTTGATGAGCTGGAGGTGTTGGAACAGCTGCTGAGTTGGTTGTTGGTGCTATTGCAGATAGAGGCATTGGGGTTGCATATCGTGCCATTGCTAATGTCACTGGTGGTCTATAAAGTTTAATCATTTCTTATTAATCATTAAAAAAAAGATTATTTGAATTTAAATCAATCAATATTAACAAGTTTTTATATGATTATAATATTTTTGTTAATATTTAATATTAAAATTTTAATCATTTTTTAAATTATAGAATGATGAAAAACTTATAGTAATAATAGTAATTATAATACAAATTAGCATTTATGTTGTAGATTACTTCATCCATTAATAGCCTGTGTTTTGTTTCTTTAACGGCAATGTTCGGTGCATTGCATCGTATTACATGCCGCGATTGACATAAAATTTTTTTTATACTCATTATTTTTACAATACGTTTTTCGTTCACTTTGATCATCAGCCAATAAGCATATTGTCGTGTCAATGTAACATTGCAATAGCAAGCTCATACACAAATGACGTTTTCACGGACGATAAAAACTCGTCAGGTTATAATCCAGCATAAAACTTTATCTAGAGTCCAAGATAAAAGTATAAGCAGCCGTATAGAAGCGTGTAAAATTGTCACAGACCATCACAGGTGATCAATGGCGCTTCCAAGTGGTCAAAACTTTGCTACTTGCTACGTACAATTATGCAAACAACAACGTGTACGACCTCTTCCAGTGATCTGTGTCACTCTGCCTCACAGCTTGGACTTTACGACAGATCGAGTGAAAATGGATGACTGGGGTCCAATATTGAACTCATTATCACTAGATCGGAGTCTAAAATCCGTGAGTGTAAGAAGTAGATGGTATCTTCAAGGTCAAAAATCTTTTGAAGATTGTAATAATACTGAAAATAAGAGGAGAGCAGTGAGTAAGACTTCTCCAGTTACATTGACACGTTATTTATTAGAGTGGTTGAGTCAAAGTATTGCACAATGTGTCCGAAATTCACCAACATTAACGTATCTAGAGCTTGAAGGTGTACCTTTGCCTACAGATTGTCTAGCGGCTTTGTGTGTTGGTCTAGCCAGTACAGAGACTCTCCAACATCTATCATTAAGACGCTGCTATATTGGAGACAATAATTGTGCTCTAATCTGTCGTACTGTTGCTGATGTGCACAGTATAAGATCATTGAACCTTAGCCAATGTAATCTAAGTGCAAACTGTGGTTTAGCTTTGGCATCAACACTCTGTCGACAAAAACTTTTACTCTATCATGACGCTTGGAAGGATTCTTTGAGATACAGAGAACCCAATCCTGAAGCAATGCCTGGTTTAAGACGACTGACGCTAAATGGAAACCCCCATCTGGGTGATTCAGCAGTTGCTCAAGTTATTGATGCTATTCAAGATAGTTTATGGTTAAAAGCATTAGACCTTCAGAATTGTGGACTGACAGACGCTATTGGAAATAAAATTATTGAATTATTGGATAACAATAAAACTTTGGAAGTGCTTGATGTTCGATTAAATTTAAATCTAAACAATGACATGGTGCAAGAGATTTTTGAAAGATTAGCTACAAACAATGGTGGTTGTAATTTAAAATATAGACCTCTAAGTTTACCTCAGAAGAATAATAAAGCTGTAAAGGAATTAAAACGCACTAATGATGTTAATAAAAATAAGATGCTAAGATCTAAAAGCATGATTATTACAAAAACTGAACGACCTTATCATCTAAATGGATTTTCTCATAATATGCGACCTTCTTATCCTTCGTT
The DNA here is from genome assembly GCF_013357705.1 of Chelonus insularis. NCBI lineage: Eukaryota > Metazoa > Arthropoda > Insecta > Hymenoptera > Braconidae > Chelonus > Chelonus insularis. Next base: position 65,140 of record NW_023276403.1, on the reverse strand, counting down.
GATTGATGAGAAAAGAAGAAAAACTAGGTTACTGACTTCTTATTCTGTACACAAAGCTAAAAATAAAATAGCGGAGAAGAATCCAAGAAAAGTATCCCTTCATTTAGATCTTCAAGCGCAAATGCAATCAATAGGTGACTCGTGGAAAAATACTGACCAAATTCACCAAGATCAGTTGAGTAATAATCACAAAAGAGTGTGCAATAAACCACAAGAAAATGAAAGAGAAGTGGAAGGGGCCAAAAGTCATTATAAGTTTCAGGATCTTTTGAAACAATTATCGGACGTCAAAATGGAAAAGAACAAGTTATTAAAGAATACACAGAAGATACAAGTAGAGTTAGAAGAAGAACGAACTCGACGACAAACTATTGAAACAAAACTTTGGACGATGAAAAAAGACTTGGCAGATTTAGAAAATGCGTTCAAAGCTAAGGAAATGGAAACTCGTGGATTTCTTCGTACTAGTCAACAGTCGTTTGATAACATTTCAGCATCATTTGAAAAGCTATCAGAAATTATCAACAATTGTGCAAGTAATCCTAAAGTAGATCTAAACGAAGAAGAAGAAAAGGCTGAAGAAGAGACTGATAAATCATTCTCCCTTTCAGAGGATGAAAATGAAACTAAGGTAGAAGATAAGGTAGAAAAAGAAGTCATAAAAGTAGCTGGAGATGATGAAAAAGAAGCTATGAAAACTAACGTTAGACGAAAAGTTGACTTCTTTATAAGAAAAAGTAAATCAGAAAAATTATACCGAGACTTTCTTCAAGTGGTAAAGTCATCAAAAAAATTATCACAATCTGAAAATGACATGCGAGCTTATGATTACTTGTTAAAATTTGGATCTTTGACTGTTCAAAAAATTGGAGATCGTCCAGATTCTGTGTCGTCTTCATCAAATTCAAGTTACAGAAGATATGAGAATGTAAAACCATTGTATTCACCATGTGAAAGAGCTCGTGCTATTTTTTCCGAGATCGTTAATAGTGATATAGCACTAAATCTAGGCAGCTCTCACGGTACTTAACCATCACGTCTTCAGAGATTGGATCGAAGTATAAATGCCAAATGTCGTGCACCAAACTAGAATAATAAATTAATAATAAAGACAGAGATGAATAATGTATTGTTAGAGATTAACAGTGAATGTAATGATTCTGAAAATGACTTATACACCAGATATTTTGGTAATTCTTATACAAATAATTGAAATATACTCGGATTTTTCGAGGAAAATTGTTTATAAGTATATCATATGATGTGAATTGTTCCAGTGTATTTACCCGTTTTATATATACATATTGATTTTTTATTACTTCCAGTTCGAGAAGCATTACCTGAAGTGTTTCTATGGTCAAGTTGTCAAAGGTAATTTTTCATGATAGATCACGCTCGACGTGATGCACCGCTCGTGTTGCTCGCGATGTTGAAGATAACGCTACCAAGATCAAACGTGCTAATGGCATCCATTCTGCTGTTGTTGACGTACTTTTTCTCTATTTTATTATCTCGTTTATTTATTTGCACGTTTCTTTCCCTACTTTTCCATTCTTTTAATAAGCTATATGATATTTTATTGAAGAATATACAAACCCTTGGTTGAATCTAATCAACTTGGTGAGATAATCTGCAGATTTATTATGTAAAAACTTACCCAAATACTCCAACAGCAACGGCAGCCTCTCTCAACGCCCTCTCTTGGTCCATTTCTACAAGAGCCTCTGGTCTAATGGTCGCTGTATTTCTCGGTTGTCTTTCGTTCTGCACGGCTGCAACAATCCAAGGAGTTTCCTCTTGATTAGTCATCATCATCTGGTAATCCTTCCATGCAGCACGAGTAAGTTGTATGGCTGCGGGAGTGCGCAGGAAAATACAACACAAAGGAAATCGAAAAATGCTAGCATAATGTCGAGATAAGTTTGAGCATGAATCGATTATCGTTATGAAAGTGGCATGTCGATAGAGGGAGGATCAGGCTGCATGCACAACTTCCATCGTCTCCACCCCTTCGTCAATTTTACGTAACGCAATTATGTCAAAAGGTACCTGCGTTTGACATGAAAACTATAAAAGACGCGCTGTTTGTATTTATATTGTTAGATAACCTCACTACCATGGCTTGTGCAAGAAGCGAGAGGATTTGATGAGTTCGATGATGATCGAGACATGTATAGACCACTTCTATGCTATATACACTGAGGTAAATGATAAAAGAGTGCCAATATGTACGTTAATTGCGCGTTAAACTGTATAATTTTATACTTTATGTTATATATATTTTATAGAATTCATTATATAAAAATATTCATACCTGTGATCAATTATTATTTCAATTGATGACAATGGTTGTTTAATATTGCAAGCAGGGCAATTCAATAACATATTTTCACATAATACGATATGATACCATTAGTAATAATTAATAAATATATAAATTTAACAAACTCTCTCTATTGATATTTTATTCATTCATTTCACAGGTGTATTATCATATATTTCAACAAATTATTATCATTCAATATATAGATAAAATAATTTTGAATTTTAAAGCTTAGAAAAAAATAAATTGAATTCAAATTAAATAAAACATTAATTAAAAAATATTACATTTTTTATTAAATATTTATTTTCATTAAAATAGAAATTGGAAAATGTCTGATATTTTTCATAATTTTTTTTTCAATTAAAAAAAAGTTGTAGTGATTGTTAAAATTTTTTTTGAAGTTGAACTTTTCAAGCTTGATTGAAATAATTTCAGAAAATAGAGTTCAGACATTACAGTTCACTTATCACTATTATTATTAAAGAAGATTCACTTTGTATTTAATTAAAAGTTTATCGTGCTATTAATACTGAAATATCATTATTAAGTCTGTGTAAATTTCTTTTATTTGTTAACTTTTATTTCACGAGATCAAAAGGTTAGAATCTAGAATATTGATGAAAGTCTTTATATTATATTATTTATTAATAATATCTTTTAAAATTCTATCAACTAAATAACAACCATTTACCTCTCTGTAATTCTATTTAGACATATGCATTGATGATTTATTGCCTAGCTTTCTTATTTTTGCTACAATGAATATGGAGCTCTTCAAACTAATTTATTTTCTTTTTCAATCCTGTTGAAAATATTATGAATTGAAAAAATCAGTGGTTAAATCTTATTTTTTTAACTCAGATAGAAATAATAAATGATTTCATGACATTCAGAAAAGATGATCAAGAACAAGTAGAACTCATACTCCAAAGATTCTATAAAGCTATATAAAATTCTGTTTGATATTTAAATTCTTTAGATGCTTTTTCCTTATTTTATTCTGTGTTAGATTTTTCTTCATGTTAAATGTCAAAATTCTAGCTCAATTGGAAATATCTTGAAGATTTTGATGATCAATCAATGACAATGTTGATAAACAAGCAAACAATAAAGTGATCCTGTGAGCATTATATTTTTAAAAAAAATATAAAACTCTAAAAATCGATAAAATGTAGTGATGTGTATTTTACGTCAAGCATTGGACAATAATAAACTACCAAGAAATCAGTCAAGAACATCAAAGCCACGAGTATCTGAATGTTAATGATGCAGCTCTTCAAAAAGAAGCCCATGAAAAGTGCAAAAAGTAACGAAGAGTCATTCCAAAGTAACTGTGTAATTAAATGCTCAATAATGAGAAATATGGTAATAGGTTTATGGGTATGAATGTGGTAATATATTGTTAGCATGTTAGGCAAAGTGTATGACGGTGGTGTTAGCTGGCTCACCATGACGCGCTATTCGCTCCGTAAACACTGCGGTCGTTAGCAACGGTCGCGTGGCCAGACGCCTGAAGGGTTAATTGGAGGAAATAAATGTACGCTAGACGAACAAACGACCAGAGATACTCATACGTACAGAGATGTGAAGGGGTGAACACAGAGAGTATGCCAAGTGGTGACAAGAGAACGCACGCATTTCGGTGTCGTCAACCACCCGCCGAGCCCATGCAAATGAGACCAACGCGATGGACGTTTATCTCTTTAGCTACTACCATCTACAGTCGACGACCCAGGGTAAGAGATAGAGAATGGGAGGAGGTGGATAAAAGGGAAAAAACGACAGAAAAAGTTGCAAAGGGACGTATTTCACAGAAGTAGGAGGACCCTATTAAGCTGCTCAGCAGGCCACGAGAATGGCAAAAAGTTGCCACGTTTTTAGCATTTTTATTATTATTATTATTATTATCATTATTGTTATGATTATAATTGTGGTTTCTGTTGAATAACATATCATTTTATATATATATATATTTCAGATAAGTGTTTTAAAGCTGTTCATGGACAAGAAATATGCACTATTTAGCACTAAATTGTATGCTGATTGATCCTTTTCAAGATTATTCTAATTTTCTGCTTCATTATAATATTGCATTATTGAATGAGTAAGGTGAGTCAAAATAAATAAATATAAAACAAGAAAAAATATATCAATAATGTACAGTATGTACTAATTATTATTGTTTTTGATTTATCATTTCATTAGGTACATCAACTGCTACAATTAGAGAAATTTTTTACTGAATTACATGAATGGAGAAAATTTTAAGCTAACAAGTGATTTTGATCAAATCTAATGAAAATCTCAAATCAGGTAATGTAATATTACAAAAATATTTGAGCAAATTTATCATTAAAATGAATGACATGGAATATTAGGCCGAATTGAAAATTTTAGCAAACAATGTAATTTACTTGCAATCAATTAGTATCTGTTCCAAATTGATTTTAAGTGATTCTATCATAAATGAATAATCGAAAATCATTTCAAAAGTATATGGATCATCTTAACGATGATATTCCAAAAAAATTAGCAGTAATAGTGAATTATTTCTTACACATGAACTACTTAAAAACAGGTAAATATTGACAACAGTATAACAGTGTATACAAGACAATTATAAATAAATTTAAATTACTGGAGACTTCAATTAAAACTATTGGTGTACAAAATATTGTAATTTCTCTTCTAGAGATAAAAATTTCAAACTAAACAATACCCATAAATTTCAACTTTGTCAATTAAAAAAACTCATTCAAATTTTTTTAACTAAATTTACTTGTGTATACAGTATATACATTGAGAAAAAATTATTCCAATAAATAAAACATTCCGTTGAAAAGCAACCACAAATTAATTAATTTAAAAAATATTTTATTAATTCCAATAGATGATTTCGAAAAACAATCATTTTCATTTGTATCCCATACAATTATTTATCATTTCATATTAAGAAAAATATGAAACTGATTTTACATTTTTTTAAATTCATTTAATAATTTATTTCAATTATTTGATGAAACATTTTATTAAAGTAAATAATGGATTTCTCAATACACTTTTGTTTTAGGAACTCTCCAGTATTTTCAATCTCAAACAATCACTTAAAATTCAAAATACAAATACTTACCATCTTTGTTCATACCCATTTGCATGCACTTTTTGAGCCGGCAAGCTTGACATTGATTCCGGTGTGCTTTATCTACGATACATCTTCCAGTACCAGCTTGACATCTGAAAATTTAGACAAAGTTAAATTCAGAATTTGTTTTTGATGCATATACAATGGTAATACAAAAGAAAGAAGTGACTAGTGTGATATATTTTTCATGTAAAGAGATAAAAAGTAAATTTTTTCTTGGTCACATTTTCTTTATACTTGGCAAAGTGCACTTTTCGTAAATTGGACGACGATGCGTACTTGGGAAATGGCGTTAAATTCAATTTACTTTCATTGTTGGGACTAACTTTGTTATCCCCGATCGCGACGGCAGAGGATCGCATCGTTGGGGTTATATACCAGGGTCACGTAGCTTCCTCCTTATCCCTTCTGTAATCCTGCTGAATTTGGAGACTCTAACAAAAAAGTTCTTCGGATGACACCATGAAGTCTTTTTGAATTCCACGCTAGTGGAATAATTGTACTTGTATAAACAAGTCAAATAAAATTCCATCAAATAACAATTTAAGAAATCTTATAAATCACATTGTATTTTATCTTTTATTTTAATTAATTTATTCATAGAATTATTGATTTATAATACATTTATAGCTATTAGTAAATAAAAAAAATTAAACTTTTATCATTTTTTTTGAATAAAAATAAATAATAATAAAAGCAAGAAGCATATTTTTTAAACGAAAAGACGTAGAGCTTTTATTTTATCGATTATTTAATTTTAATTTATAATATTGGTAAGGTAATAGTTCAACTAGTGGTGATAAAATGTTCCATATTTATAAGAACCTCCTACATTATCTATTTTGTGTCTTTATAATCAACTTATTAGTAAAAATTAATATTTAAGGTTGAAAAAAGTTCATTGTATGCTGTGATATTATTTTTTTAACATCATAAAAACAAAGATATTTTTTACACAGAACAATAAGAATATGTAGTAATTATATAAAAATGATTAGACATTACTAGATCCCTTGTGATCAATGAAAAGTCATTGAAATAAGTTGGTTGAATTTAAATAGATCAATTGAGTCATTTAGTAAGATTTAAAATTTAAGAATGTTTGATATTTATTAATAATATTTTTTTTTTTATGTAAAAAAATACTTTAAAAGTTCTGAGTCTGATACAATATCCATTAGATGAACTTTTTAATGTAACAAATTAATTTACTCTAAAAAAAATCAATGACAACCAGAGTAAAGTAGTACGAGTTTACTAATTTAATTCCAAGTACCTGAATAAAAAACAAATAATGTTAAAGATTGTATCCTAGAAAGATCAGAAGTACCTAATCAACATACTAATTGTCTTATGAAATTATTTAAATAGCTTCCTGCTAATACATATCAATAACTCAAATAGTAGTACTTATTTTATTTCATTTTTCAAACTTCATGAAATTATTGTTGACCTTTACCATCATTTACATGATATATTTTTAATTATTATTTAAATGAATACCAGTAATGATTTTTCTATTTTGTTATTTTTTGTATGAATGAATTAATGAATCAGCAAATATCAAATCAATGACCATCTTAGCATGAATTATGATGAAATAGACCATATTTTTCTGATTATATCGAGTCTAACTTAATAAAACAAACAATACAGACGTAGAGGTACATGGCAAAAAGAGAACAAATGACAGAGACAGAATAAGACGTAAATAAATGTATGATGTGGTTCTGAAGGATGAATACGAGTCTGAAAAGGGCACGAGTATAGACTTTCAAGCTGTGTTCTATAGGGTGTGAACGCAAATCAATTTGTGTAACCCCTGCCGGTGCGCCACGCTCCCTTCGTACATTGCTCACTGCCTCGGGACAAGATAGTCCACTACAGATTTTGCTGCAACAGCTTGCCGTCGCTTTCATGTTTCCATCCATATCGTTCATGTATTAGTGTATCTATATGTATATACTTGTCTTTTCCATGACGTGACTGACGTTCATTTAAATCGTGCTAATCAGTGATTCGAGGTAAAAAGTAACACGTAAAAGATATGCACCATTTTTAGCATTTAATTTTACTTGGTTTAAATTATTCAATAGGATTGAAATAATTTCTAGTCTATTTTTACTGATTGATCCATCCCCAAGTATATTTATAGGCATCAATGGAATATTACTGGTTTAACCATTAGGATTTGCTTATGTTAGTTGAATGATAAAATGTGCTGATAGAATTTTTCAAGTACTTTAAATCAATAACCACCAATTAATTTTTTTTCTTAGACCACTAATTATAGTTTAATTAATTTATTTATTAAAGCAGTAATATTAATTTAATTAAAAGAAAAAAAAAACTAGAAAAAAGAGAACAGGAAAAGAATAAACATTCTCTTGTTGTTTACTATCTTAGGATGAATCAGTGAAAATGAGTGCTAAACTCATAAGTAATGAGATCAGTGAATTGATACTGAAAAACAGTCAATGATTTCTGCTTTGTAACCATTTTCACTGGTTTATTGTAAGAAATTAAACATAGTGTAAATCCAAATCTGTTCAATATAAAGTGATGGAAATAAATAATAGACATTTTACCACATGAAAATGAGCTTATATAAATTATTATATTAATGAACTTTCAGATATAAGATGTGAATGTCTTTTGAATCAACCAGACTTTGTTTCAAAGAATAAAAAATATTTTAATGTACTCTGATTTTCTCTATTTTTAAAAATATGTTCATTTTTTAGGTGGTGCTCATCAAGTCAACCTACGTAGCCCTTTTTAAATAAATGGTATGTTTATTACTAAAAAAAAAATTTAATTTCTTATATTTTAATTATTATTAATTATGTATTTTTAAAGTTTATGTAACAATTTCTTACACACATTAATATATGTTAATTTTTATAGGTACGTGTTAACTAAAAGATACTTCAGTTTGTAGTGGGGTGAGCTCTGAACCTTTTGAGCAGAAAATTATCAGGGCTAACTTGAGAGCCATACCAGAAATGTAACACACAAGATCCTGATCAGACTACTTTACTTTAATGAAGTAAATCAATAAACCTTCACTGTTTTTCACTGCCAATTCATCTATCATTTATAGTTTTATATTTTCATTTAAAAAAACATTAATAAACAAAAAATAATTTCATATGAACAAAGCCTGGCACAGTATCATTTAAATGATATAATGAATAAATTTATTTTGAAAGACCATTTTTATGTGGTTGTTAATTAGAACTTTCTATTAAATTCAATACACTGATAAAAAAAAATTTTATCTTAATAAATATATCTATGATCCAAGCAACTACTGTTTTGAATATGATAAACAAACTTCTTTTTGAATGAGTAATATTTATGAATATTAAAATGATTTCATGATGTTATTTATTGATCAAGCATTACTATTGGCAATTTGTTGTTAACTTTTAAATATAAATAATTTACAATATTATAAAATGCATAGCACATTCAATGCACTAACCAATTCATGTTTCTGACTGATTATTATATAATGCTACAAATCAATGCTTAAAAGAAATGTATTTCACCATTCTGAAGATACTTTTAATTAAAGCAATTATCACAACAACCTAATTAGCGAAAAAATAAATAAATCAATGGTGACAATTATTCGTACATTTTTTATAGAAGCTGAAAAAAATTGCATTTATTTATTTGTTATAAATAAAACTTATCTTTGAAAAGTCTTGGTTATTGTATTACAATTGTATACTTGAAAAGAAGCTTTTTTCCTGACAAATATAGAAAAAAAAAATTAAATTATATCCAAGAAATTTTATTTTGATTTATACCTGATCAGAGTTATACTTGGAAAAAACTTCAACTTGGATGTACTTAAAAAGGATAAAATAGTGCTTGAAGTATAATAAACGACATAATTGATTAGAAAATTATACTCAGTTGTATACTAGATCTTTGGACTTGAATCTATGCCCGGTAATCTCACGATTGTAGGCGTGCGTCGGGACGCATCTGTCGCAACGTAGGATAAAGCACCAGTTAGGATGAGAGTCAATCCCTCGATCCCTTGGAATAATTGGTTATCTGTGCGAAGGCTCTTCAATTTTTATCGCATTACAACCATATGACAGTAGGAAATACTGCAAAGACCTTGAAATTTTTATTTGGAGTCGATATATTGATAAATAAATCGTATAAATCATAAAGTTATTTCCTTGTTTGTACTCAAAATCCACTCACTAATCCGGATCAGAAATATTCTATTTAATATCTTTTTTTATTGCCATTAAAAATATTCTGTTATCGTAGATTTGTATCGAATACGGAAATAAATTTTTTTTTTAATTTGAAAAATTAATTGTTTAAAACTTTTTATTTATTATCTTCATTTTTTCGTTTGTAAGATTAAAAAAAAAATAGAATTTTTTTCCCTAAAGTATTCCTTCAAGTAACAATGAAAGTAATGCTAATAAATTCGATTATTTTTATTTACTTTTAATTTAAATAAAAAAATATTTAATTGTAAAAATTAATACTCCAAGTTGATTCCTTAATTTCTATTGATTACATTCTGTACTTGGTTTTATTTTTATTTATACTCATGCTTTGTTTATTTATTTTATTTTAATAATTGTTTATTTCAAAATCTTAGTTCAACTTTCTAATTTTCATTCTATTTCATAGTCTTATTAAAATGAACTGTCTCTTGATCCATCAAAAAATCTTTTTTATAGGAAAAAAAGAACAAATAAACTGATTCTTCATGAATTTCAATATTTTTTAATTCCAATATAATAACTCCAATATTTTTATTCAACTAAACTTCAAAATGATATTTTTTTATGATTGGAAAAACATTGTAATTATGGTACATATAAGTAACATAAATATTATCCAGTTAGATTTTTTCATACTAAAGCACAAAGATCATTACAACAAAATCATCAAAAGAGAAATGGATAAATCAAATTGAAAAAGTATTAGTTTTTAAAGTGATATAAAAGATAAAAAATATAGATTCATAAATCTTTCTTGTCATGACTCCAGATCCACTAGGTCTATCTTGGAGGTAAGACCTGAAAAAGGTCTAGGTGTTATCAAAATATGAATTCAAGTCACGACTATTAAGTATAACGTCTATTTTTCAGTAGTTTTTTTTCTGAAGGGTCAGCCAATTGTTTGTATATTGTCGTTCCTTAGGGATAAAATAGTGAAGAGAATAAAAAATTGCATGAAAGAACAGCTCTTGGTATTCTATCAGCCATAAGTTGAGGTAGATTCGATGGAGATGGATGGTCAATCTCCAGGGACAATAATAACTGTTCCTCTTCCGCCGCCAATGGTTTACCCCATGAGGGGTTTTAGGTTGGAAGTTTGCTCGTGCATACACCAAATACACATCGAATTATACGATCACTTGGTATTGTTATACTGGTATTAAAGATGAGCCCACTCGACTTAGGCGCACATGGCACCAATGAATTGAGTATAACTTTCAACGCGTCGACAAGATGCACACACTTGTCCTTTGCTTCTGTTACAGAGATTGGGGGATCAGCCAAATGTTTAGATGTTGCAAACAATTTAAAAAATATCAGCATATAAAATGTGATAAATGGAGATCAATGCAAAGGGTCAGGGTTGTAATAGAATCATTTAGAATGTTTTACGGCTGTTGAGCTTCATAGTAATCCCTAAGGATTATCCCACGAATAATTATATACATGCATGCATTTTCAATAAAATTATGTATCAACATATAATCATTTCATCTATTTAACACTAAATCAGTTTTTTGGCATTTGAATAATTTGTAATTCATCATAAATAGATATTGCTGTTAGCATGCTATTATCATGATGCATTGAAAATTTTGAATCTGATGTTAGAGTTAGATAGAGTAATAATGTGTGTCCTTTCAATTTATAATAAAACAGTTGGTTAAAGTTAAATAAAAAAAAAACTCTCATCAATGTTATTAATAAGATTAAAAATTATATAGTAAATATAAAAATATTGAAATATTGGTCATATCAGATGTGTGATTCTTTTATTTTTGTTATTAATAGACTTTATTTTCTTACTCTAAAGCACCGCAAAAAAAGTTAGGATTAATGGAGCCAATGTTTGGTGTCAAAATGTTAATTGGAGATATTCATTGCAAATGATTTAAATTGATTTGAAGCAATGTATCTGAGGAACTTGTAACATTAATAATAGTTTATTAATGAAAAGTTATAAAATGAAAAATAAAAATATTAGAACAAATCTAGAAATTTATGAATGCAAAAAAATAGTTGGGTAAGATTGAAGACTTGTTATTGAATTATTTCGGAGTATTTAAAATTTCTTTTAGTTGTAATTTTATTTTATTAATCATCAAACTCTTTGGAAATGATAAAATTCCAAATGATTTAATGACATGACTTAGAATTGTTCCAATTAGCCCATAATGACATGAATTTTTACAATAAAGTGCTTTTTTTATTCCATTAAAAAATACCTATATGTATTGAAAAAAAGTGTTGATAAAAAATATAAAATTTATTCCAGGAAAATAAAAGATTATGTCTAATTAATTAGTGATCATCAGTTAAATTTAACTGTGTACTTAATGACCAATTGATTCTCAGCAAGAAAAAACAAACAATAAAAACTTACCGGTAAATTAATTTCCTCCTAACACTCCTCTTGAAGAACCCACTGCAGCCATTGCAAGCAAGAATTCCATAGTGCTTGCCTGAGCTTGTATCACCACAAACAATGCAGATAAGACCTAAACTGCGTCCCGGTTTGCTGCTGTGCTGAGGCTGTTGCTGTAATTGGTGAGGTGATTGTTGGAGCTGCTGAGGCTGTTGATGTTGTTGATGGTGGTGATGTTGATGATGCTGTTGTGGTTGCTGTTGTTGTTGTTGCACTTGTAATAGATGAGGATGGCCATTACTTAGACTAGATATATAAGGCGAACGTGCAAGTGGAAAATCCGTTGGTATGCCGCGACATAAAGGAGCTGAACATTCTTGAAGTGAACGAGACGTATATGGATCATGATTTGATGTTGGTCCCGCAGTACCTAGAGGACTGTAACGTTCTGGAAGCCCTGGTGATATTATACTTGATTCACCAGAATCTGAAAACATATCACTTATATTTTAAAAAAATTTTTAAATATATTTTATAATTTTTTCATCAAGTTTGAACATATTGATGTAAAATAAAATGATAAAACAAATAAACATATTACATTAATTGTTTTATTTTTGATAGATTTAATATTATTTAATGTTTAAAAAAAATTGAAATGTCTTTTGATAAGTAATAAGCAATAAGTTTGATAGTTTGAGATTAATTTTTGGAAATTGTACAGCACAAAGAGCTTTTCATAAAATCCAATCACTATTTATAAATAAAACAATATAAAAGAAAAAATTAAAATGACTTTTCAAGACATTTTATTAATTGTAAATAAAATAAGCAATTATTTTAATTCATTGTTCGTATTAATTTAACACTGTTTCAAGTGTCAATATTTCCAAAATATTTTCTTTAAAAACATCTTAAAAAAATATTTTTCAGAGTGAACATCGGTTCAAAATAATAACAAAATTATTCAACAATTTATAAGTAATCGAATAAGTCTTGTGATGAAAATAACATTAAATTCAATATAATATTACATAAGTAATAATATTGCAAAAATTGTACTCAATTATGGTACATTAATAAATGAACTATAAAAATCAAAATATGAGTAAAAAAAAATTTCACATCCACAATCAGTTGATTTCATGATATTTTCAATAGATCAGGACATTACTTAAAGATTGAATAATATTCTCAAGTACTTTGATCTTCATTCTTCAATATAATTTTTTTAATTTGTTTAATCTTCCAAATAAAGTTTACCAATCACTTCATTTACTCTTCTTATTAAAAAAAAGAAAAAAAATTCTTAAATTTAAAATGACAAAAACAAATATTTTAAATAACTTGGAAAATTATTTCCAGATGTAAAAGATACTATTAATTTTAAATGATACCATTAATCATTAAATTCAAAAAATTAAAACATGTCATTATATTTATATCGTGAATAAGTTAGAAATTCACTTTAAAATATCTTTTTAACTGTCATCATAAAGAAATGTAAATTTATCTAACTTCTAACATGACAATTATTTTGGTAATACCGAAACAGATCATAAAAGTGTGCCAGAATCGATTAAAAGTTTCCATTTTATAGGTATAATAAAAATACGTCAATGATTATCAAGTCAAGTAAATACTCTGAAATATAATAAATAAGTTGAAGTCTTTTATTTATTTATATAACAATTGCTACAATGTTCGTCAAATAAACGATCTTGAGCAGAAATAATGAAAAAATATAAACATTTGGTGATTATTATTTTTGGTATCATCTGCCAGACTTTACACAAATGTCGTGCTGATATACGAAAGAGCAGTGACCGAAGTTCAATAGCAATTCTGACGAATCAACAAAAAATACAACCACTAAAAAATTTTGACGCTGTCACTAAAAATACACCAATAAAATGCTGATATTTATAATCCTACAATAGCAGCGATACCTGACTAAATGATAGCAAAAGTATACATTTGATGTTCTTAATCTCTCTATCAAAATTAGAGTTGAAATTGGATCAAAATCTTTGGTCTTTGCTCATTGTTAATTCACGACTTAATTGAAATGAATAAATTAATTGAAAGACAAGTCAAATAAATTGAGTGTAATTATTGTTTCAATATTAATACATCACATTTCTCCAAGCACTTGATACTCCTTAAAGTCAATTCCACTTGAATGTGCTTTTCTTTGATAAATTTTCCATCTCTAAATATCATACTTTCATTCTTATGCTGTGTAAGAAGCTTAGAGAGAAAGAAAGCAATAAGATATTTCTTGATCCTACTGGCAAATGGCATTTACATCAGGAAATGAGTTTTAAAAAAGCATCAAGTATCCAAGACATTGCATATTTATGAATTTAGGGGAAATTACTGATGAATGTAAGTCCTGGATGTAAGCAAAAAAAAAATTAATTTTATTGAAATGATTATTTTTGATGGAGATCAAATACGTAATATGATAATCTACTTTGAATTAATACAACACAAATGATGAAAGGGGGAAGATATTGAGATAGTCGTGCTCAATAATAATACAAGTATCTAATGGGAGTTGGTGAAAATGTGATTTTGGACATTAGGGTTGTCCGTTTTAAATTGCTTTTGGAATCTGGTTGCCACTTAGTTTATTAGTCACGCTTTTCATCAGGGACTGATTTGATGGGATTGCATGTATTATGTTGGATGTTGATCAAGAAAGAATCAAGGCATATTATTCCTGTCAATGCACCTTACACCAAATGTGTTTATTTGTTTGTTACAAAAACATTGAATTCAAGTGGCAAATATCAACGACCAAAATTTAATTTTAAAAATAAACAAACGTCATGATAAAGCTGTTATATTTTTATCAAAGGTTAATGACTGTATTTTTAATATCAGCTTCTTTGGGTTCAACATTAATCATGTTGGTATATTAATCGAAAATTTATTGATCATTTAAAGTGATATTGTAAATAAAATAATGACTTTTGGTGAAATTTTTTAAATTAAAAGCTTTTAAATTCTTGATAAATTTATTTTTATGCGCACTCCAATAAAAGTGGCTGAAGATAATTTAAATTTTTTTGAAATTTTTAAATAAAATCTATGATAAATAAAATATTTGTTCTACTGATTGTATTATTATGAAGCGATGAGAATTTTTTGACAAACTCTTTCATTGTATTTATTATGTTCTGTTCATTACTTGACATAAATCAATTAAATTACCAGTGCTAGCTAGCCTATGCACCAAGAGAAAAAAATGTTCCTTTAAAAAAAAAAATTATTGGAACCAAGTATTGGGATATGAATTAAAATTTTTTTCTTCAATATAACATTTTTATTTATGTTATAGAGATGAAACTGTTATCAAGATCTGTTGGAATATTAAAGTGTATGTATGTGAAATGCACCAACATTATCCCTTGATTGAGAATACATCTAGTTTTGCAGGCTTGAATAAGCTCAACATGATTCACTGCTTGGAATGATGTCTAATTTAATGTCTTTCCAACTGCTCTTGATTCATTACATTATATTAATTGCTGTTAATAACATTATCAATAATTACTCATATTAATTATATACAAGATCATTTCCAGTTAAAATGATCCTTGAATTAATTCCAACAATGTTATAAGGTATGAAAAAATATTACAGCTAATTGTCTGATTCAATTACTAACACTACATGATTTATCAACACTTTTGATAACATAATGTTGTGCATGGATGGAATAATCTCACTTCTAATGATGTAATCAAAAATATTAACAACTGTATACTCCACCACACTTGTGAATTTATTTTTAAAATTTTTGAATCATGTCAAATTAAACTCATCAGTAATTCATTAATCTCATTATTCTTTAATAAAATAATAAGCAGAACAAAACAAATCCAATTTCATCAATAAAAAAAGTGAGAGAAAAAATCACAACAGGAGTGTATGTTGATACATTTATTTGTGAAAAATGAGTATGTATTTGGAAGCTGTAAACCGTTTAGTAATTTCTCATGAAAATTTACTCGCGCCACACCCCTTGGGGCTGGATCGTTGGTGAGGCCGCAATGATCCCATAATACCGGGCGCAGGTGGCGACCGATAGCCCGTGCCATCCACCAGCATTGATATGCTAATGAAATTTGACGCCCTCGCTAGAAGTAAGGGTGACGTAAAGAACTGCGTGCAGATCTGTCACCTTCAATGTCTCTTTTTTCATCATTTCATCTCTCTTTCTCACCATCACTTCTTTACACACTTTCCCTTCACTGATTCCCATTCTCTTGTGCCTTTTCCTCCTCGCTTAACCCTGCCAAAATCAAGTATTCCGTCGTTCCACCCGGCAAAACTGAGATTGAATTACTTTAATGGTATAATGTCGTTTTCTTTCGACTGAGAGTTTCAATAACGATCAACGAACTGTAGGCGTGCATGAAATTATTTATCTGTGTATGTGTCTTGTTTAAGCTGTTTGAGGGTTTTATTCTGATTTGACATCATTTACACTTTTATTTTATTAATAAAGTACCCTTAGAAAAGTTAGAGATTTCATTCAATTTATTATATAATTGTTTTGATTGTATCAAAATATTCCAAAAAATTTTCTGCACAATATGTGTATTTTCTTATCAGGTTGATCAATATTGATATTATTAATCTTCATGTGCAATATTATTTCAATTGATACCAAACTGTTTGCTTCCTTATTCAACTTGTTATTGTCATTGTTAATAACTAATTTTTAAAAAATAAAATATTCCAATTGATTATCAAAAAAAAAAAAAAACTCACCATGACGAACACTTAGAGGACTAGCAGGACTTCTAGGGTGATCAGAACTAGCATCATTTTGCGACGATTGTCTTTGAAGCTGTTGATCATCAGAGCTTGTGATTGATGTTGCAGTTCCATTCATGGTTCTTTCCACCAACGTTATAATAAATAAAAGTCACTTTTTATAATTCACTGATCAAAAAGTCTACAATTCTTCACTATTTCCAATTTTCATGTATATAATTGATTATTAATATCAATAGTCCAAAATGAATTTAGCAAAAAGTTTATTTTTGACTAAAGCTCTAGATGATTGCCACTAACAAATGAAGAGTCTCTAATATGATCACAGTAATTA
The DNA here is from genome assembly GCF_013357705.1 of Chelonus insularis. Classification (NCBI taxonomy): domain Eukaryota; kingdom Metazoa; phylum Arthropoda; class Insecta; order Hymenoptera; family Braconidae; genus Chelonus; species Chelonus insularis. Next base: position 47,917 of record NW_023276403.1, on the reverse strand, counting down.
AAAAAAAAGCGACGATTAAAAGCCGCAATTATAAGTCGATTTAAATTAAGAGCGCTGATCTGTTGACAAACGTCGACTGGTATCTAGCTGTAGCTTCTTGTCGTGGTGGTTCTTCGTGATCGTATGACGTCGAGGCTTTCCGACCTCGAGCCCGGTTGTTGCAGGTTCATATACGCCGATTGGTCCGCCTGTACTTTTGAAGGCGGGATCAGGAGGCAACGCGAGAAAAACAACAAAAAAGAATACGAGGATTTAACCTATAGTTGCTACGTTTGATGCGGCATCGCAGCGCTTGCGCGTATCATTAAACGAACCCCTTGACCACCCTTGTGGAGGAGAATATACTACCCCTCATCCTCCCTTACATACACTTTCTATATAAATATTCTCTGCGTCGTCTTATTCTCTCATGCTTACACCTTTCCTATACGTCATAGATCATCCTGATACATCGCTAATTGTTGACTGTTGGCTAGTCAATAATCTCCTGACTTTATAATATAACAGCTTAGTCTTTATAATAATATCCATTATCTAAACTAGAATAAATTTAATGATTAATTATATTGATTTGCTCGTCATTTTTACTACCAGTTATCTGGATGGTTACATTGATACTTACCAGTTCTATTTTCAAGCTCCAAAATAAAGGAAAATATATCTGAAGAATTATAATAAAAAATAATTAGAATCTTGGTTTGAAAAAAATTGAGAAGTACATGTTGATGTATTTGGAGTTTTTATTTAGTTGAAAAGTACATTTACCTGATGAAGATCAAAAATGAGAAGTTGGCATTTGTAGAAGGAAAAGTAATTGATTGCTGGAACTTTGTACTCTCAAGTTCTCATTGGGCGATAGGAAAGTACTTAATGAGTTTTACTGGCAGTGAACCCACGGAATATTGAGACACCAGTACCACAAAGAGGTGGAAGATAACTCGTATCCGCCATGCTGGATTTCCCGGAGTCGCAAAAGGAGTTCAAGTTATTCTCTCATGAAGCGTCAGGGGTGAGATGGTCTTTTCCTCTCTCTATCTAATTCCGTACTACCTCCCACTTTGAAAGCCACCAGACCACGCCCCAATGTTCACACATAAGCCAATAGCATCGCGACATCGTAACACTGACATCCACCAATAGGATTACCCTCTGACACGGTGTTTCGCTTGTCACCGATTGCACAAGTGAAACAACTTACTGTTCTCAATCCGTAATGCCTTATATTCAATTCCGTATGCGACACTATCCGCATATCATTTAAGATATCAACTTCCAGCATCCCCTTTCTTACCAAGACATTTACATTCGCTCTGAAGACTAAAGGATAAAAAGATTATAACCATGTCTGTAACACTCAATCATTAAATCCTTCTACAAATCTGTCATCTCTCTCCTTTTTTTTTTATTTCATTCAGTCACTACTTTTTAATTAATAGGAATTGGATTGTTTTGATAGCTTCTTGATAGGGTTACTGTTCCAGTTAGTTATACATTAAAAGTTCTGTAATATTTGTGATATAAATAAAAATTAAAAACAATTTTTGAAATATGTTGTCACTCATTTCTGACATTGTTTATTTATTTAGCCAACGAAAAATGATTGAAAACTTCAAAATTTATCATATAAATGCCTCAGTAGATCAATATACCTATTATTAACACTTAAATGTAGCATTATTTTCAATGATAATATACAAAATATATGAAAATCAATAATTAAAGTATTGGCCTTACATTAATTTACTAAAGAAAAAGTAAAGAACTTTTTTTCAAAATTTATAACACTCTATAAAAGTTGATACTTTTTATTCAAAAATTCGATTGCATTTTTTTAACTTTATTTAGATAAGTAAATTATATCTACTTAAATAAGCCATTATATAATGGAATTGAAAGATTAAATTAATAATTTTGTTGTAAAAGGTTAATAATACCTAAATGCTATGATAGTAATTTTCTTCATTTGATCGGTTTCAAATTAATATTTCGTAACATACACAAATCTCTTGCAGTTACTTTTCTTCCTGGCGTAGTCTGAATATCGTACAACCTGAGTACCAAATCGGTTGTGAATAATTCAGGTAGTGCTTTCAATAAACAAGGTACCTATAAAATAGAAAAAACAACCGTTGATTAGCATCAATGAGCAAAATAAAAGTTTTATTAACTCTCAAAAGACAATCTTATTGTAACCAACGTTAAGGGTAACCAGAATTTATATTTACTCCAATATAGAACATTAATTAAATACGTAGGAAATTATTTTAAAAATATTTCTATTGTCTTATTGATTTTGATTTTTTGGTGTTCATTGCAGCTAAAAACATAACATTTCTAAAAACAAGTTATTTTTTATAATTACAATAATAAAAAGGTTATTCTTCTAGAGTTAATGAAGTAAAATAAATGATTTATTTACCAAAGTTTGTGGGAGTCCTTGAAGAACAACACGCGTTCTATCTTTTCCACACTGAACCATGAGTTTTAAGAACTGAAGAATAAAATGAGTCTGCTGAGACACTTGGCCGTCGCGAGCAGCGAGGTAGTTAAATGTTTTAAAAAGTCCATTAAGTGCAGTCAGAAGTGGATCTCTTAAAACAACAGATTTGTGACCATTGGCACTTCCTTGTGCTTGAGGAGATGAATTAGATCCGAAAATAGGATTTGTATCTCCAGTTTCATTAAGTCTTAAAAGCTTATTTGCAGGACCACAAAGCGCCTCCATCTCTTCAGACTCAAAGTCTCTTCTCGTTCGTTTTCTACTATTCCCTCTCGGAGGATTTGAATTATTATACTCCAATGTTGAAAGAATACAATAAACACAAAGCTTTGCCAATTGAGACGATTGCGGTTCTACCAGCTGATCGTTTTGAAGAGAATTATAGAGATATTCCGGCAGAACGTGATTAATAAGATCTAATGTACAATTTTCAATGTCTAAGTGAAAAATAGCAAACACAAGATCAATAGCTTGATCCAGTTGTTCTTGATAACGATATTTTAATGCTTCCCTTACAAGATTCGAAACAAACCACAACGATCCACCAGTATTAAGAAGTGATTCTAGAGTATGAGTTGCTTGAATATTTACCCAACTTCTCTGCTGAATGTCTTGCCAAATTGATTTCAATTGTTCTAATATTGGTTGTCGTGAGATTATATTATGAGACATAGACAATGCTTTGGTTTTGGACTGAGTTGGTGGATGAATATCATACTGCATTTTTCGAATAATCTGGAACATAAGACTACAAGTGTCATGCTTGAAGTTATCTTGCATCTCGTCGGTTGGCAATGGCGTTATAAACTGCTGAACCATATTCATAGGCTTTAGTAAGGCATCTTGATGTGTAATACTCATATGTGCACATAACCATGCTGCAGCACAAACTGGAAGACAACACGCGGCTGATCGAAGATTATCCAAGGCACGTTTAACATCACCAGCTCCAAGAGCACCTGATTCCCAAGCAAATAAAAGCTCTTTGACTGCTCCCATTGCACTTTGACACGTGATATGCCATTTTACATTACCAGATTTTAAATCTAACTCAGAAGATTTTATTTGAGCAAGTAAACTATCAAGTTTAGCTTGATCAATATTTTGTACCATCTTTTGTGGAGATTTTGGCTTATCTTTTTCAGGCATGCACTCACGTACCCATTGCTCAAAAAATGAATCTCCATTTTCTTCTAGAACTATGTCTGATCCATATGTTTGCACAATAAAACAAAGAATTAAAAATGAAATATCAAATAACATTGCTCGAGTTGCTGCTGTTTTTCCAGGAACCGGTTCATTAATTTGTTTGCTGCATTCATTAAACTTAATCAATTTGGTGACAAAATTCTTCAATTGTCCTTCAACGGTTGCTACAGCAAGCATGAGATCTAAACTTTTACCATTTAAAACTTGACAAAGCATACTCAATAAAGCTTCTTGAATTTTCGTGTAATCCGCATTGAGTGTTTTAAGAATTCCAGCAAGTGTTGGTTCTGCTCTAACAATTACTTTCATTATAGATGATGTAGGAGAGCTCGAAGATTCTAATTGTTGTAAAGCTGCTGCAACTCCTTCTCTTCTACTACTTATTTGTTTTACATGTCGCTCACTGACAAGATTAACTTTATGCAGTTCATTGAGTAAACATTCAACACTATTACAAGAACAAGTAGCATCCATGATATCTAGAAGTGGAGTGAATTGTAGGAGTAATTCGAATGCATCAACAATATCTTGTGAATATTCAAATCTATCTTCTTGACCTGATGCATTCAATGAAGCTACATGAAGCTCTTTAAGAATAAAAGGTATTTTCAGAAATGTTACTGCACCCCATTGAGATTCTTTGAATGTTCCAGTAACGTTATGTAAACACATCAAACAAGCTCTGATAATTTCACAATAAAGTCTAGCATTTGTATATCCTTTTAACCGTTTAATCATTAGAAGTTGATTTACGAACACAGTCGTTTCAGTGCTGGGGTTTAAAAGAACTTGAACAGCAAATAAAGGTTGTAAACAATACGTTATTGACTCCATTGGAATATTTGATAAATTAGGAGAAACTGTTTCAATGTCCAGGTTAGATAATTTCTTCAATGACTCATCAATCAATGCTGGTGATCTAATATTATTTGTTTTATGAGTTAATTCAATTTCTTGGCACTTTTTCACCACTTCAAGGTATAAATCTTTATCATCATACTTGGCAAGATACATCATTGCACAAAGAAAATCCGAACTTAACATTTGTTTCAATATACTAGCAGGCTTTTCGATAAGATCTAATGGCTGGCTGATCAAAGTATTATTTTGAGGCATTTTGGTGAGATTATAAAGATAACATTGAAGTAACCAATCAACTATGGATAGAACTGCATTTGCTAGAAGGTCTTCTTCAGGTTTTCCACGACAAGTGATGCCTACAATAATTGAATCTAGAAACTCGAGGAGACAGATAATGCAATGAGGCTTATGAAAAGCATCATACTTGCTTATTCGTTGTAGAACAGCTGCATATGAGACTAACTGAGAACTAAGTGAATGTTTCAAATACGATAGCACAAGTTGATTAGGTCCAGGACCAACAAGTGCTTGTTGGAGAATACAATCTGCTAAGTTATAAACATCTCCACTTACGCCTCTTGGTAGGATAGTTTTTATGTTGATTCCCCATTGCAAATCACTCCAACGTTCTCGCCATGCACGAAGTATTAAAGCTTTCAAACTACTCGTTTTACTCGTGACTTTGGTCTCCATCGTTGAAGTTAATAATAGTGTACACATGTTTTTATTTATTCCAATTCCTAGGGAAAAAAACAAAATTACAATTGAATCAATTTTGTTCTAGTGTCTAACCTCTCTGCATAATACTTTCTTTGAATTAATAGTATTTTCATCAGTTTAATGATTTTTATACATACCTCATGACTTTAATATTATCAGAAGCAACTAATATTTATAAAGAATGAATATTTGTTATTAATTTTTAAAGTTTATAGCAATAATTTCGTGTGCTTATATTATTTATCAACAAAAGTTGCCACGGTAGGTCATACAACTATTATAGTTCACTTTGACGCCGTTAGAGTTCCTTTTTTTCCTGAAAACATGTAGGGTAAGTTAACTAGTATCGATAATGTAGACAAAATATATGCCTGTACAGAGAAAAGTTTTTTCTTGTCATTAGAAAGATGGTAGTAGTAGTATAATCCAGAATTTCAGTTTAAATTTATTTTTTCAATGGATTTACTTTTGTTACAAAATTGTTTGATACGAATTCTAGTCCTCAGAGCATGTTGCTTGGTCATAACACTCCTCTCTATGATGAGAAATAACATTCCAAAGTTGACACAATAATTTTCTCAAGTTCTTTCATGTCAATGTATCTTTTTTTAATGCGTTCTATATTTTGAAAATTTCTGTAACAAAATAAATAGTATTTGATAAGTAAAATATACATGATGTAAGATATTCTCATATTTGTATTTAAAATGAAACTTGGAAAGAATGAAACATATACATTCAAGTGTTACAAGTGCATATGACAGATTATTATATTTTTTACTATTCTCACGTGGTAAGTTTTTATAAAAATAAAAATGCTTTATGCTTTCACATGGTAAATTGATTTTAAGAAAGTAATAAGAACAAATTTGAATGGAATTATCTTTTCTTTTATTACTAACTAAATATCGGATTAATCAGAATACTTCTTGTAAATAAGATATTTTTAATAGTATAATTTATCCAGTCGCAAAACTCAATGTATTAATTTTTGGAATTTACATCTATCTAAGAAAATGTAAATTACAAAATCAACGACGTCATTTTAATGATTTTTTTATATAGCTGTAAAAAATTGGCAAATTTTTGACAATTTTCAAAATGTAAAATTTAAAATCATCTTAGTAAATTTGAATATAACATAAATTCTAGTATATAAGAAGATACATCGATATTAATTTACAAATGAAACTAATTTTGGAGTAGATTAGAAGTGCTACATGCATAAATGTTTACTATTATTATAGTAATTTATAAGAAATGAAGTATTGGACATTAAATTGAAGCAAATGATGTCTAAATATGAAATGATTGATGCCTCGATAAATTTGAAATTATCTATTTATTTATTAGTAATATTTATAATCTAATGAAAAGGGAAAAAAGTATAATAACAACCAAAAAAAAAATTTATTTTTTTTTTTTATAAGATCTCATAATTGTGTGTAGGTAATAATTCACCATACACACTTTTCTAATCATCGATCACTTTTATATAAAAAAAAAAAAATAAAAATCTACTCTACTTTACTTATTTATGCAAAAACTAACAACTTGAAAAAAATCTACTACTGAAAAAAAATTATCTACGACGTTTCGCGGGTGGCATGCAATCTTCCCAATCCTCATTAAATTGATTTTTATCAATGTAATGTATTAAATGTTGAGAAGTAATGGGCCTAATTATACTATTTAAAACGGATCGGACAGTAATGAAAGAATTAGGGAAAAATTTATCTGTTCTTTCCCGCATAAATAACCAAGTTCCATTATTATATGTGCATTCTATTATTTTATTATCAAACTGTTGAATTTGTTTAGTAATTTTAATAAAACCAAATGGTTCTTCTAAACCCTCAACATATAAATGACCTATTTTCTTAGGTGATGTTCCCATACCTGATTCGACGAAGATTCTTAGCATGAAGTCCACTGAATTCGATGATAGCGGCTTCCACTTCAAGACAATTGCTGCAGGTCCAGGGATGTAGGGCTCCTTCGAAGGCTGGAAGATCAGACCGTCTGGTTCATGACCCAATTGTTTAACGAATTTTTCACTCAATAACTTGTTGACTTGTGTGATGTCCCAAAATTGCTTCTGACGAATAGAAAAGGGTTCTTGATCTCGGTGTATTCGGCTTTCCTTTAATGCTCTAATTCGGCTTCCTATTACTTCTTTCTCGATGATGTTATATCTCTCAATGAAAAATAAGTCTGTAGATACATCTCTGCCATCACACATAATAATATCATGAACTAGGTACCTAGGATAATTTTTACCATCCACTTTATCAATAACCATTTCTCCATCTAATAAAGTATCATTCAGAGTTCTAGAAAAGTCTTTATAATGTGGAAAAGTTAAACCAGACACTTCATAGACACTATTATTCCTATTAATAAAGAATATTTCCTTGTTAGCTCGAATGAACATCATAAATCTAGTACCATTAGCATTCCATGACACTTTGTATGGTCTGATTTTGAATTGGATAAGGTTATTGTGGTCCATAGAAACAGGTTGAGAACCAGGAAAACCATTTCCCTCCCATTTGCATAATTCTTGAACTTTTTTTTGAATTTTCACAACTTTCGCTAAATCTTGTACTGGTTTTACTCCAGGAACTCCAGCCATAAAAATAGGATTTTTTATCTTTTCGGAACTTTGGTATGACATTGTTCTATTACTTCACCTTAACTGTAAAAATTAACTAATTTTAATCACAAACACCCACTTATTCTTGAATGATCGTTTTCACGATTAATTTATGCAGTTAAAGCATAAAAACACAATAGCACTTGTATTTTCACGAAAGAAATGAGCGAAAAATAACACGATGTGCACAAGTCGAGAGTCAAATCTCATATGATTGAAAACATTTCTGGCTGGCTAGATACCTAGCTCTCATGCGCCTCCTGGTGGTGAAATCTAATGAAATGACACCATACGCCACCTAGTAGCGTGTTGGACGCCTCTAGGGGCATTTCTAATTATGAATATAAAATAGAGATTAAATAGATAAATTATAGAAAGATATTAAATTATTATTCATATATATATATTAATACATATTATTAAATGAATAGATTCTTACACAAAGCGATTAGAATGTTTTCAATAATTTCTTATGAATTCCGATAGATAACGATACGAAATCTGTCTATAGATGCTCATAAATTTATAAGAATCAATCAGAAAGTTGCATCAGAAATATTACTTGTTTTATAAGAATTTATAAGAAAACGTTCTATAGATACTTATAAAAAGTGCGATATTTCTGATGCAGCTTTCCGATTCATTCTTATAAAGTTTTTTTTTATAGGATTCTATCGGAATGTTTAACGAGGGACTCCATTTCCAATTGTAGAATATCAGTTACATTACAAACAAAAAGTTTGTCAGGAGTCAGCACTTCAAATAATTTTGAAACCATTCTAAGTTTTCGTAATATTCTAAATTAAAACTTTAGGCATTTTATCAAAATCATCGTCAAAAGTCTTTACAGTTCCAAAAGCTGATCAGTTGTAATTCGTTAGCATATTAAAAAAGACTTGGATCGATTTTATCTAAAATATTAATTCTAGCGCCATACTTTATAAAACTCTTACTTGTATCAGCAAATTATCTTTCTAAAGCAGTACGAAGAGCAGTGTCTCTATTTTTATTTAAAAAATTAAAATTGACTCCAATATTAGATCATTTTCATCTTTGCACAGAATCTTGATAAAGTTTTTGTCATTATTGGATCATAATTGAAACTTGCAATGTGGAAACATGTCAAGTTCTTTTATTTGGACTCTGTTATTAAAAATTGCGTTGAAAAGTATCTGCCATGTTATATTGAAGCAATCGTCAAAATTCTCAATTTTGCTTTCAAATCAAGAGATACGTCAGTGTCTCGTGCGCCAAGCATAAATCGCCGCCATTTAGCCCTTACATCACTACGAGGCACTACCGTGTCTCTATACAAATTATAAGATGATTTTTGCAGGTTATAATTTTTAAATTTAAAATTTTTTCCTTATTATAACATAAACATGGGCTGAAATTAAGAATTTACTTGGAAAGCGATCGTTGACTTTCGATTAAGTATACTATGGAGTATTATCATTGCTTCATTTATAATATACGAAATTGAGTAAAATAAGAGTTTATTCATGGAGAAATCATACGTTTTTTTTATCAAGTTGGTGATCAGAGTTTTCAATTGCTATAAAGTTCTCTCACTAACAGATTATAAAGTTAGTAACAAGTTAATTTTGCTCGAGCGCGAATATACAAATAATTAAAATATTTTCTGAACAGATTTTTTTCTTTTTATATTCCTCTTCAGTTGATATGTACAAAAAATGGTGAAATCTCTTCAAAAACAGCCTCCTCCTTCTGGGCTGTACAAAAATGTGCGCCAAACATAAATAACGACAATGATGAAATTACAAAAAGTCCTAAAATAATTAAACGCCAATTATCTAAATCTACAAATCAATTTCAATTTTCAATATTGAAAATATTTCAGCCAATTAATAAATAACAGTCACGCCAAGTTTTTGGTTGTTATGTTTATTGTGTCATTAAATGTACTAAATTTAAAAAAAAAAAAAACCGAAGAAAATAATTCATTTTAAATATTGTTGATTTGTAGATTTAAATAATTAGCGTTAAATTATTTTAGGACTTTTTGTAATTTCATCATTGTCGTTATTTATGTTTGGCGCACATTTTTGTACAGCCCAGAAGGAGGGGGCTGTTTTTGATGAGATACTTTTTTACTGTGTAGGAGAATATCAAAAGAATGAGGTTATAGAAACTCATTGTCCTGAACAAAGAATGAATTTTATTTAAAATATCTATTGCGAACTTTTGCAATTATATTAATTACCATAATCTATTGTTGTAGATTAGATCTCATGATCCACTCCTACTGGTTTTTATTGTATTTCAATTATTCTGTTCTGGAAGATTATCGATATTTATATTTTAGGTTATACGCTACAATATAAGAAGGCTGGTTCCAAATCGTACGTATAGTTGTCCCTAAGGATGGGCGATATTTGTCGATGTATCGAAATATCGATAAATTTTTTCTAATATCGAGTCTTTTTATTCGATATTTTTCATAGACGATACATCGATGGTCGATATTTTTTCTCGTAATATCGACCATGTAGAGACCTCTCGTGGTATTTTAAATAACTAACCAAAAGCCATTAGTAGTCACATGTTCAATGTCAGGTCTCACGCGTTTATTAATTATTTATTAATTAATTTATTAAGGTAAAAGGCCCAATTATGAAACACTTCTGTACCAGAAAAGTTCAATAATACGTTTCCGGAATTATTATAAAGTATCAAAATGACTTTTTTTGTTACCAAACTAAAGTTTAGACGTTTGTTTACTGCAAAAAAATTTTTTCAAAAAAAATCTACCTAAATTATATTGATAATGAACCAAAAAAGGCAGTGGTCTGAATGTACCTGATAAATGAAACACTTTTTCAACGATGTACCAGTGTTCCATAGGTAATGTCCCAATTTATGGTACTATGAAAATACATGGTAACTAAATGACACACTTTTTATAATTTCAAGTTTTACTGTGGAATAAATACTTATATCGATTTTTATTAAAAGAATAACTTTTTAAATTAATAATAATATAATTAACGATAATTTAATAATTTAATTTTTTAGTTTTATGATCACAGTAATGATAAACATACTAAGAAACGATTTGAATATATTTTAATATAATTTTATAACATTTATAAAGATTCTTCTTTAATTCTTTTTTGAATAGTTTTCATTTTCTCTTGTAATGCTTTTTTTTCTTCAGCCAATTTTTTTTCTTTCAATTGTAACTTCTTTTTTTGATCTAATTTTTGTTGCTTCAGATCTTTTTGTTTTTCTTTTTCCATTTCTTGAGACCACCACAAATCCGAAGTTGAAGCAGCTGGTTTTTTAGGTGCATTTGAAGATTTTAATTTATCCCGTTTTTTTTAGGTAGATATTTTACTGGTAAAGTGAATGCTTTACTAAAATTACTTTCAACATTAGAATTAACACCTGGAAAAACAGAAATGAATGAGGACTTTTATATAAGATTACTGAAAGTAAACTAAAAAACTTTACAGAAGTGAACTACTAACATTATATATGTAAATATATTATATTTATATAAATATAAATACTTACTCTTTTCTATATTTTCTATGGTCCATTCTGATGGTGTTGCTTGTGTATTTAAGAGTTCTTCCATTTTTAGAGCTTTTGATTGCTCAGTATTGAGTTCATCAGTCACTGGAATGGGTAATTCTGAATAATTTTTTATTGAATTCTCTGTAACAGCCAGAGCTAATTCACCATTATCTTGGACGATATAATCATTAGCCTCAGATAGTATATCAATATGACTTGAAATGGTTCCATTGATAACCATAGGTAAGCCTGGCTCTATAAACTTGTCAATGAACTCATCGATGTGCATGGGTGCTATTTCCAGGTTACTCTGGATATCTATAGTTGATGATTGATCCATTTCTTCTATGCTAACAGAACTAATTTTTGTATCACTACCTGAGTTTTTGGAATTTGGTATACTATGTATACTCATTTCATTGAACACATTGGCTTCTGGTACATTAATATTTTCAGTACTTAAACAATTATTTATACAATTATGTGTAGTGTTCATAACTATTCATCGATCTTTTGGAAACAAGAAACACAGAAAGTATTAAAAAGGAAGTTTACTCAGAATAGTTCATTCTATTATTACAATATTTATTGTTTTTAATTAATGATGAATCAATTCACATATAAATTCGCTGTTATCAGCAATGTCTTTAAACGCGGGCATTCTATAACATTTTTTTACTACAGAATCTATTGAAATAATATTTAAATCATCTGAAATGTCACTACATTTATATACTCCTATAAAATCGGACGTAATTCCGTAATCATAAGCATAGCTTTTATTTCTGTAATAACGAACAATTAAGGAATAGGAATCATTGTAGTGGATAATATTTTGTACTTGACATATCTTACCAGTATCAAGCATACAACAATTATCATTAATAGATATAGACAAGTCACATTTATTAAATCGGATTCTCTTATATTGGTGATAATTATCAGCATTTAGATGATTCGGAAGTGGGCCATTGTTGTGAACATTATAAACTGTTACCAATGCAGAATTATTGATAACTGTTTTTGGACGATTAAATGCATGACTCTCGTAGTATCTTAAAACATATTGTTGCAGTGGACGATTGCAGTGATGAATTTTTTGTCGGATTTTTATCATATTATTTTCAAACGGAAATGCTGAAAATAAATCTAACGCTCAAAAATGATGAACGTCATCGGTTAGATGTAGCAACCCATGGACATTGTAGCTGATAAATGCCTTACCATAAAAAATTTCAGCTTCCTCTACAAATATTTTTAAAAATTTCTCGGCTACATCTAATAAAAAATTTGTTGGAGAGGGCAATGCCAGAATTCGAATTGAAATGTGCAATAATAAGAAATGTTCATATACGTCTTTAGGAAGAATGTCTACAAGTACATTTGAGCCAACGTATAAGAGAAAATGACGAAACTCGGTCGCTTTATATTTTTTAAATTTATTTACTGGACTCGGTCGACGCGCGAACTCGCGAGGGCACCAAATTTTTAAATTTTCCAATCGCGACGACAATAATGTCATTTTCCGTGAATTTAATTTAGCTAAAAATCGGTGACCAATATATTTCCCCTCTACCCAGGCTTCTAACAATTTTTTCATTACGCCTAAACAAACCAGGTGCATATAATCAAATGGTACGCCACTAACGGGGGATATATCTAATTCATTCAACGGTGAACTACCATTTTTTTGATGTTTCGAATCCGTTCGACGATTGTAATCGTCGTCTGTTCTTAATTTAAATTGACTATTACAGAAAGTCATTCGATTTGAATCGCGAGTACCCGAAATATCACATTTTGAACATGGATTAGCAGATGTATGTCCTCGATGGTTAAGTACAAATGCCCGTGCTGGTGCGTCGCCTATAAAACCGCGAAACGTGATTTTAATTACATTATTATTGTATGAGATGCCACCATTCTTTTTGATTAATTGAAAATCTGCAATAAAATATTTAAAGAAAACACTCGAATCATCTGGCTTTTCCCCTCCATAGTATAAACCAACAATCACGGGTAATATGTTTGGAAAATTAATAATTTTCAATTGAATCGGCCAATATTGTTTAGTTTGCTGTCTATTAGCAGCAGCACCATTTGTACTTAATAAAAATTCTAAAGTTTCTGGAATCGAAGGTAAATTTTCAAGGATTTCGCGGATAGCCGGATAAATACCGATATGAATATACTTTCCATTACCCATCGGAATAATATTGACAGGTTTTCTACATGTTTTCAATAACGTACGTGTACATCTCGGAAAATTTGTGAAACAATGATGCTGCCGTAAAACTTTAAATAAATTATTTGCGTGAACCGCGTTGATATTATTATCTAGAATCCACTCGGCGATCAGTGAATTGAATGTATTATCGCGTTCCTGAACGTTACTTGGATCGTAAAAAATATTTCTATTTCTTTCAATATTAATGCCGGCCATTTCATACGACATACGAATTACTTCATACAGATCATCGGGAATAGAATCAATATTGTTCATAGAATCGTCAGTTACATTCATACAATCTGTCACATTATTATTGTTCCCTTCAAATGATTGAGAGTAATCTAATTCTTTAATCACAATTGAGCTACTATAATCATTTTCATCGTTATTAAAATTGTTGGATTGCTGGATACTGGTATTACTGAAATTGACATTGCAATGGATAGATGATTGGGAACACGAAGATGCTACATCTGGCCCATAGTTACTGGACTTTTCATGGCATTCGATACTCTGAAAAATATTTTGCATGCGTGAGCACCTATATATAGTACTTCTATACATTGCAATTCCATTCAACCGGTTTCGTTGCTGGCGTTTACTTAACTCCCAAAAATATTTGCGAAATGCTTTACCCATAATTACAATGTATACGTATAAAATTGAAATGAAACTTACTAAATGGAAGTCCGCTCAGATTCAGGCAAATGACAAAATCCGTTAACTATGATCGATACACCGTAGTAACTATTAAAATACCTATAAATACAAAAAATATCATAAAATTAATTTCACTGCATCAAATAATCATTGAAACGATACGGATTTGTTACTTCATGGAAGAAAGATTCCTACTAGTGCCATCAATAGGCATTTTACTGATAGAAGAGAAGGTCACAGGCTCGTTATATGCTAGAAAATACAAAGCCAATAAAAAATCTATGTGTAGGCAGAAGCCACATAATATTGTTTTTTGCTAAACCATTAAAAAATCGCAAAGGCCCCCTTACTTCTTGTAATTTCTCAGAAGAATACATTTAGTGTGTATATTCCCTAAAGATTATGGAACATTTAACTTTTCGATGTATGGCAAATTTACAGCATCAAGGGAACAATCTGATTATACAGAATTATTATTTAAACCATATCAGATTAACAATTTAAAATCCAAATCAATATACTCATCGACTCAGACTATAACAGCGCAAACAGAACACCAACATTAGGAATATGTTCTAAGACGAGATTGAACTACTCCTACACTTAGTAACCGTTCTGTATCTGAATGTACAAATAATATAGAATATCATTCGTAATTGGTCAAGTTGTACACGTGTAAAAATCACATTGAAATAATATCACCATTCATTTCGCTGAGGCATGAATTGCTACAAAATTATAAATTAATACTAATATGTAAAGAAAATGTCTACTTTGTGTATTATGTCATAATAAAACAAATTATAAGAAATACATCGAATGTATAGTTTAAATTCATGACGATTGCAATTCTAAATTCCGGCATTAATTCAACGTATATCCGAAAATGATACTGACCTATGCGAATACAAATATTTATTTCTTGGATTCTAATTTATAACACGAAAAAATACAGAAATTATTACAAATATAGAATTCAAATCTATGACACCTAAAATTATCGACCCCATAATTGTTTCTGCATATATAAAAAAAAAAATTCTAATCTATTGAAATTACAATATCTGCCCTTTGTATTTAAATTTTATACAGTAAAGAAATATAAAAAGTATTGCAAATATATATTTCATATCTATGGCACTTAAAATGATTAACCCCGTCATTATCTTAACGTACGGCAGAAAAGATTTCTAATATATGCAAATAAGAATATCTGCCTATTGGATTTCAATTAAATAGGATAAGGACATACAACAATGATTAAGAATATATTATTCAAATTTAAGACAAGTAAAATTTCTACTTCGATTATTACTTTAACAAATGTCAATAAATAATTCCAATATATTGAAATTAAAATAGTTGCCGTTCGTATTGCAAATTAATAAGATAAAGAAACATAAATATTACTGCAAAAGTGAAACTAATAAAACAAGGAAAAATACAAATTATTGCAAATATATACTCTTCATTTATGACATTTCAAATTGTTAACCCCATCATAACTTCAGTATATATCAAAAAGTAATACTTATACACCGGATTCAAAATTTTTCTTTTGTTATTAAATTTTACTACCCTCCAATGGTTACATGTATTAACTGTTTCAATATATTTTTAAAAATTCCTTAGACAATGACAACATCTGAAAACTATCGAGATTTAAGCTTCTAAACGTTTAAAAACTTTCTAGATGTATTTGACAAAGCATTTGTATGAGTCCCGGGCACTAATCTCCCCGCAATAAAATTTTATAAGTGTCTACATTTTTAAGTACAATGTTTGCATTTGAATTTCAATCAAGTGGAATTCTTTTTTGATTTTTGTTAAAATAAAGTTGAGTTTCACTACTTTAATCGTCATATAGTTGAAATATAGACATGCTATGTTTGTGAAATTCATAATTTTCTTCAGACCCACGCGGGAAGATTACTTCTATGCTTGGACCCTATGTGTCCCGTTGCAAACATTGTACTTAAAAATGTAGACACTTATAAAATTTTATTGCGGGGAGATTAGTGCCCGGGACTCATACAAATGCTTTGTCAAATACATCTAGAAAGTTTTTAAACGTTTAGAAGCTTAAATCTCGATAGTTTTCAGATGTTGTCATTGTCTAAGGAATTTTTAAAAATATATTGAAACAGTTAATACATGTAACCATTGGAGGGTAGTAAAATTTAATAACAAAAGAAAAATTTTGAATCCGGTGTATAAGTATTACTTTTTGATATATACTGAAGTTATGATGGGGTTAACAATTTGAAATGTCATAGATGAAGAGTATATATTTGCAATAATTTGTATTTTTCCTTGTCTTATTAGTTTCACAAACGAAGGGCCGATCTTCTAACTCGAATAAATGTAAATTCTTATTTGAAATATGTAAAAATTACGATGGGATTTATAATGTCACATGTCTTAGATTTAAAATAAATATTTGCAATAATTCCTACATTTTATATTTTTGTAAAATGTAAATAAAAAACCAGATATTCTATTTCCAATATATTAAAATTCGTTCTTAATATATAAAAAAAAAAAATAATGGGGTTCATAACTTTGATTGTCTTGAATTTAAAATATATATTTGAAATAATTTTTACATTCTTATACTTGATAGAAATAAAATACAAACGGCCGCGATATTCCAATCCCAAATTATAAAAATATTGGTTTTAAAATATATAGAAAAAATGATGGGGTTGATCATGGTAATTCCCATATAGTTGAAATATAGACATGCTATGTTTGTGAAATTCATAATTTTCCTCAGACCCACGCGTGAAGATTACTCCTATGCTTGGACCCTATGTGTCCCGTTGCAAACATTGTACTTAAAAATGTAGACACTCATAAAATTTTATTGCTAGCATATTAGTGCTCGAGAGTTATGTTGAACCAATGACAGGGTGAACTATTTTGGATGTCATAGATTTGATATATGTATTGGCGATGATTTTTATATTTCCTTATCTGATTAGATCAAAATACAAAGGCTAGATACTTTAATTCCAATGTATTAGAATTCTTTTTCGATATATGTTGTAATAATGATATGGTTAATTTTTGTAATTGTAATATATTCAAAATGTACTTTCGCAGTAATTTTTAATACTTCCTTATTTCATTAATTCCGAATACAAAGGGCAGACATTCGAATCTAAACATATTAGAATTCGTATTTGACAAATGGCAAAATAATGATTGGGTTAATAATTTTAAGTATCCTATATTCGAAATATGTATTAGTAATAATTCTAATTTTGTTTTCTTTTGTGAAATTATAATTCAAAGGGCAGATATTATATATTAGATTTCTTTATATATCGGAATTATTTTTGGATATTTGTTGAAATAATGCTGGGATTGACCATTTTGACTGTCATAGATTTGGAATATATATTTGCTAGAATGCTTATATTTTCTTGTCTTATGAAATTAATATACGAAAGCAGATATTCCAATACCAACATATTAGAATTCTTTTTGACGTATGTAGATATAATGATAGGAATAATAATGATGATTTCTGTTGATTTGAAATAGACGTGTGCAGCTTATTTTATTGTTTCTTATTTTATAAGACTGAAATACCGAAGGCGTATATTCTAATTCTAATATATTGGAATTCTTCTTCGACATTGGATGAAATAATAGTGTAACTTGGAGTTTCACTTGTTATGAATTAAAAAAAAAATATTTATAATAATGTTCATTTCTTTCACTTTTACTAAAAATACAAATGGCAGATATTCCAATTCCGACATATTAGAAGTCTTTTCTGATATCTGTAGAAATAATGATAGGGTTAATAATGATAATTGCTACAAATTTGAATGGAACATTTTTATCTATTTCAATGTTTTCTTATTCTATAAATTGAAATACCAAAGACGGATATTTTAATTTCAATATATGAAAATTCTCCTCTGACATTTGATGGAATAATAATGGAATCAGGAATTTTGTTTGCCGTAGATTTAAAAAATATATTTATAATATTTTTTCGGTTTTTAACTCCATAAAATAAAAATATAAAGGGCAGATATTCTAATTCTAATATATTGGAATTCTTTTCTGATACATATTTATAAATAATTATTGGGTTAATAATTTCAAGTATCACATATTGAAAATATATATTTGCAATAATTTTTATATTTTTTTAATTTGTAATATCATAGTACAAAGGGCAAATATTCCAATGCCACCGTATTAGCGGTTTTTTTATATATGTGGAAATAATGATAGGGCTAATAATTTTAAGTGTCATTATTTAAAAAAATATATTTTTGCAATAATTCTTATATTTAGTTATTCTGTCAAGTTGAACAACAAAGAGCAGATATTTTAATTCCAATATTTCAGAGGTTTTATTCGATAATCATTGAAATAATGATGGAGTTTTTTGATGTATTTCATAGAAATTAATAATTTTCTCTGATTTATACGAGGAGATTACCTATTTTCTACGACTCTGATTGTCACAAGGTTTTTTTTATATCTGAAATTATCAGTATTCACATTATTGTAAATACGAAAAAATAAAATAAAATTTTTTTTTAATTCTATTTTCCAGTCTCATCACGAGTCGAAGCGATTTCGCGGTTGCAACCGATTTGGCCGTCCTGTGGTTCGCCCCGATAAGTATTGCACCACATCATCAGATGACGAAGCCGATCGCCGTCGAAGGAAAATAAGCTGCAATTTCGTTGATATCAAGAGTGTGGTTCAAGAGATAAAGGAGAAGCACGCGATTCCGTCATTCACCAATGAAGATTCTCCTGATGGCAGCATCACCCCTGAGACTTTGTAAGAAAATTGTAATAATAATGAACATACGAATTCTGATTACATTGATCATGAAAGCTCGTCTAATGCATCGGATGAATCGCGTTCAAGTGTAATTCCATCTATGTTGCCGGCAATTACAAACATTGAAAAAGTTAGCTTAAACTTACCTTTTTTTGCTTGTGGCAGTGAGCGTAGCGAATCATTAACTCCTGTTGAGAATGGTTCGTTTGACGTAAATAGATTAAAAACAGATTTATTACAAATAATCGTGCCCCATATCGATAAAAAATTTAACGAAATGGAGGAGATGATAAAAAAACAATTCGCGAATTCAAGAGATGGTATTTCCCAAGCAATTCGACCGAAGGCCGGGTATTCCTGCAGCGATTCCGGAAAATACCAACTAAAAACAATGGAAGCTTTTGAACTTTTTGAAAGTAATGAAGAGAGTCAAGAGCAATTGCAAAGATTTTTAGAAGGAATAGGAGGAGTAGAGCCTCAACCAACATTGAATCGCTTCATGTTTGAAGCGTTACACCCAAAGTTCGCTAGGGAATTTAATTATTCGCGCAATCCATCGAAAGGACCAAAAAAAGTATTACTCACTCAAACGAAACTAGCGGATGTAATTTTGAATGCATTTTCGTCATTAAATTTTCCTGTCTCTGACAAAGTCACTTTCGAAACATATATGGTAAATGCTCTGAAAGCGTGTAAACAGCGTTATAGTGACGCAGTTCGTAGGGGTAACGTAAGTGCAGTAGATACTAACATATGCAATCCTATATAAATTATGTATTTTTAACAATATAGATGTTGTGAAGAATAAAATAGTTTTTTATATATATAACTGTGTACAATGATAGAACTTTATTAATAAACTTGTGTTTATACCTCAAGAAATTTTGCATTACTATTTCCTTATAAGATAAGAAACCCTTTTTTATTATTTAAGAATATTTAAGATCTTTCAGATGCTACGGATAGTAAATGATAAAAATTAGTTTATAAGAAAGCAGCTAATAGAATATACAATATTTGCTGGATTATGTCTAATTCTTGCTATAAATGTAAGCATTATTTTCGGAAAAAAAAAAAAAAAAATATGACGAGTTTTCAATTTCAAGAAGTTAGCATCCGAAACATCTTAAAGATAGTTATATATATACAAATATATTCAATATTCCTGAAATTTTAAAAACATAATTTTTTTTTTTTTAATCTAAAAAGCGGGCTCGGACTGTTCTGCCCTCTGCTGAGCACTAGCGGAATGAAAATATTTCGAATTTTTAAAAAGCGGCAAAACCAAGTATGAATAGCGGTGACGAAGGCACTACCGTGTCTCTATTCCGCTCAAATTAGCACTTTTGAGGTTATGCTCCTTTAAATTTCTAATTTCTCTGCAATAATGACATAAACTTTATTAAAAAATCTTTGAAAACCCCATTGATTAGCTACGACAATAAATTGCAATTGCTATTGTGTCCTGAAAATCATTTATTTGCAAAAATAAAAATTGGCCACGCCCCTTGGACCGCATTCTAAGTAAAAAGAATCTTTTTCCTTAAAAGTACGACTTTTTTTTATAAAGTTGGTACTACCATGAAGTTGCTGCATGACGATGGAAAATATTATGTTGGTAAAAAATGAAAGAATTACTGAGGCGCCAAATTATGAATGTAAATTTTTTTTGGTATAAAAAATTAATAAAAAGTAATAAAGTTTTGGGGAGTGTATCAATAGGGGGGGGGATATACCGTGTACCTATTACTTAAATAAAACAACCATCTTTCAATAAATGTTTTTTTAGCGCTGGTGAGCGTGTTGAATGCTCCTTTCTGTCAAACGTACCTATACATAAATCAAGTAAGTACGGTAGTTGATAGTAGCGGTAAATTAATCATAAATTGTCAGACGAAGATATTTTATTTATCTGTCAATAGTTGTGACTGTACAGAGATATTAAAAAATCGGTGTAATTGATTTTCTGAATACTTTTTAATAAAATTCAATTTACAGGTCATCGAAACAAGAACACAAAATTTACTAAAAGATGAACAAACGAAACAAAAAATTAAAATAGATGTTTCTACAAAGAAAAAAAAAAGAGGTAGTGTGGGAAAAATCTCAAGCTGCGAAACAAAATGTAAGGGTTATTTTATTGCAATAACAATGAAGTAAAGTACAACCGAATGAACATTGTCATTTTATAGTTCAATGTCTTGTTCCAGATATTACACATCAAAAAGAAAAAAAGAAGAAGAAGAGAAGTTGGAAAAGAAAAGAAACGGGTTCGACAAATTATTGAAAATATTAGGAGAAAATTAAATAGATTTAAAATCATGTTTTCATGTTTTTTTGAATTTTTCATAATTTTGAGGTACAGATAAATTAAAATATATACTTTTTTTGGTAAATAAATAAAAAAAATAATCAATGAATATTCTACTAATCATAATGAATATACTTTATATCCAATAAATACATGTACTAGAGGATCATTGAATAAATAAACACAATGAACGGTTGAAACTGTTTCTACTCCACCAACATTGTAAATTTACTACTAGCACATTTCGAAAGGGGCACAAATGTTATATGACCAAAATGTTCAGGACAGTATAGTACTGGTACAAATGTCGCTCCAGTACAACAGTATAAGGCATTAAAGACGCAACAGTTAAAATTGTGTTAAAATTATTAATAATTTTTTTCAAAATTACTTTTTATTTGAATTGAGTTTTTGGGAAAATTCTAAATATAGATTTACAGAAGAATTCAAATAGTTATTCTGTTGACTTTTGATTCACTCTCATGTGAATGCAGCATGAATCTTCTGTCTACTTACGACTTCATTCTGAACGGTCAATTTCCCCCTAAAGAAAACCAAAGTGTACAAAGTCTAGAGATTGTTATTTATTTTATAATGTTTAACGAAAAATTAAGTGACTCATAAATGATAAGTAAGGTAGCTAATCCATTTTTTACATGTAATCACAATAATTAAAAATTGAACATAATAAGTATTTCTTTTCTTTTATTTGTAGGAAATTCTCATGAAAAAAGTTGATGGTGGGAATGCAATAGAAGAGAAATTGTATCCTACTAAATTGAAGAAAAAGAGAGGAGGAAAAATTTAAAGAATAGAATTTAAAATTTATGTGTTCATATGAATTATTGCACTCATTATTTTACTTACATCTCCTCACTTATTACTTTTTAGATTTTATAAGTTAAAATCAGAAAAGGCACAAAAATCTTATATGCCGGAAAATTTAAGGTGCCGCTTCTAATTCTGAACCTGCGTGGATGTTATGCGCGACGATCGATCGTACATTCCGCGCTGTCATTATGCCGTGTCCGTATTATGCCGACCGAGTTTTTCGGTATCGAAAACGACAAATATTTATGTACATTTTAAGTTGATAGGTAATACATAGAATGTATTACCGATGGTTTGACGTTTTAAAAAAAATTGTTTTACGTTTTTTGAAAACTAATTCATGTCCTTCAATCAATAATTTTGTTTATATCTCAAGATCGGTAGGAGATAACAATTTTTTTTTTATTGAGTTGATAGTTAAATACTACCAGACTGAAGACTATTATACAGTACCGGACATAAATGCTGTGTGATTTTCTATAGGACGGTATAGGAAAATCGCCTGTAGAACCCTTGAAAAATTGAACAGCATTTATGTCTGGTACTGTACTATCTATACACAGATAGTGATGTCTGTTCTAAAATTCCATGTCGTAGTAACGGAGTCGAATGATGCACATTCCGTTTGTTGAACAAAAAATCGTGAAATCACACCAAAAACAGCCCTGACGGACTTCACAAAAATACGCGCCAAGTATGAATAACGAAGACGATAATCATCGTTCATCAAGTGCGATTTCTATAAAACTTCTTTATGCGAACAACTACAAAAATGCATGAAATCATTGCAGCCAAGTATTTAAACATAAAGATTAATTATATTTATTAAAATAAAATGGAAATGTTTTTTAATTTTCGTTAAATTATAATGTAATTTTCTACATAAATCAAAGACAAACTCTTTATAATAAGATAAAAAAAAAATTCAATACATGAAGATAGTTGACAGCCTTATTACGTTTTAAAATTTTGAAAATAGAAAAAAAAATTGAATTAAAAAAAAAATTTCTCTTTTTTTATAAAAATTTATTTAAACACAATTAACTTGGCGTGGCTCTTACAGCTGTAGATAAAACGATGATTGATTAGATGTTTCATATAATTGATAGCCACGCCAAGTTAATTGTGTTTAAATAAATTTTTATAAAAAAAGAGAAATTTTTTTTTTAATTCAATTTTTTTTTCTATTTTCAAAATTTTAAAACGTAATAAGGCTGTCAACTATCTTCATGTATTGAATTTTTTTTTTATCTTATTATAAAGAGTTTGTCTTTGATTTATGTAGAAAATTACATAATAATTTAACGAAAATTAAAAAACATTTCCATTTTATTTTAATAAATATAATTAATCTTTATGTTTAAATACTTGGCTGCAATGATTTCATGCATTTTTGTAGTTGTTCGCATAAAGAAGTTTTATAGAAATCGCACTTGATGAACGATGATTATCGTCTTCGTTATTCATACTTGGCGCGTATTTTTGTGAAGTCCGTCAGGGCTGTTTTTGGTGTGTTTTTAAAAAGCGGCAAAATAAATTTCATCGACGCCATCTTTGTTTAGTATTTATTTTTAGTTTCCGTAGCGGCCGTATAGAGGCGCTTCAGTACGGGTGATGAAAAGAATTGAGCACCACTGAAATGTCAAAAAAAGGGGAAACTAAAGGTAAGCATCTGCTTTACTGCTGCCGCAAGCCTGCCGATGCATCTGATGCAGCATTAACGTATGATGCTTACGTCCGACTGATGTAAGCAACCTGACATCAGGTGCTGACGACAGGCTTACGTCAGATTGCGAAGCAGACGTACGTAAATCTGTCGGATGCTGCATACGTCAGCACTGGCTACAAGGGTTAGTAGTATTACTTTTATAGTTAGATTCATCACTCTTCGGAGCTTCTTGTAAATAAAAATTGTTTTGTAAACTATCCAAGCCTTTACCTTGTTTACCTATTGTATTGTAAAAATTAATAAAAAATACATATAATACATATAATCAGTATAATAAACTGTACATAGAAAATTGGAAAATCAGTTAAACTTATAAATTATTACTTAATCAACCTAATCATAAAAATAAATATACAATTCATGTACCAGAAACCTGTCGAAGCCAGTATTCAAATAAACCCTTATTTTCTAATTCGCCAGTCCAAATGCCATCTGGAAAACATCTTTTAAAGTCTCTTAATAATGTTGGTGACAAGTTGCTCTCAAACTGTTCTAAGTGAGATTTACTATTTTCATAATAATGTTGATGTTGACTTTCCTGGTGTTCAATTGTAGTTTTATTTTTTTTTCACTTCTTAAAAATATCATAGTCCACAGCTGTGGGGTTGAACGGATACAGACCAGATCCTCTGAAACCACTTTGAATACATTTTTTTTCAATTTCATTCATTCCATCAAGCGTGTACTTTAGAACTATAGGGAACTCTTCTTTTTTAATTTTTAAAGTATTGTTTTTATTTTTCCACTTAGGAACTGTTTTTTTCCAAGCTTCTTTGAACGGATGGAAAAATGAAATATCCAGTGGTTGTACAATGTGCGTTGAATTAGGGAAAAAACCAATCAACTCTATCATCTTTTCTCTACAAAATGACACAAGAGGTATATTCATATGAGATGAGTGATTGTCCAGATATATAATTACTGGAAATTGTATTTTATTTTGAAGAAGCCACGGATAAAAAACATTGGTGATATATTCATACAATGTCTCAGTGGTCATCCATCCATTATCCGATATTCCACGACCCCATCCACTTGGTGTATTTTTAACAATTTTCTGTGGTAACTTGTCTTTATAAGGAAACATTAGCATTGGTGGAGCTCGAAAGCCACTTGCAGCATACATAAATAGTACAGTATGGCATTCTTTGCCAGCATCAACGACTCTATAGACAGAACGAGTACCTTTTCCTGTTCTCACTCTCTCTGAATCAGGGCACAGCATAAGACTTGTTTCGTCACAGTTAAAAATTCGACTAGGCTCTATGTTTAACAAATCTTTGCTCCTTAAATACTGTTCTATCTCAGCAAACCATTGCTGCAAATCCTCTCTTGTGACTGATACCCTGGTTAAACTGAGATGTTGTGGTTTCCTAAAAGTTAAGTTTGGGTGACGCTTTTCAAAGCTTTCATACCAGTGTCGACCTGGTCGCTGGTTGATGAATGGTGTGTGCTTATTTATTAACTGTACATATTTTTGGATACTGTCAAATAATTCAGTTTTAGTAACAGGCGCTCCGGTTTGTGCTCTATGAAGTATCCACTCAACTATCTCTTTCTCTTCTTCTTTTGTAAAAATTGTCGATGGACCAGGCTTTTCTTTTGTTGTAGTTTGCTTATTCAGTTTTCTATGAAGTGTTGTTGATGGAATATGATACAATGCAGATGCTCTTCTTAAGGACACACCATTTTTTATTGCTTCCAAAGCGTGGTTCACACCATCAGTTGAATAATGAATTCTTTTTTTTTAGGTTTTCTCTTTACACATTTATCACTAGCAATAACAATATTTGTTTTAGACTTTTTCTTTTTACAATCAGTCGTCTTTTTCTTTGTCTTCATGATAATTATCTATAATAAAATAAGTAAAAAAACATTTCTGTGTGTACATTCTTGAGGTTAGATTATTTTTTTCAAGTTTATACTCAATAATTGTACTAACCTAATTATACTTTCACAACGAAGAATTTTTAAAAAATATCGATACATCGATAACCATTGATGAGAAATATCGATTGTCGGATATCGATATTTTTTTTCAATATCGCCCATCCCTAGTTGTCCCGGAGAAAGAGTTATCTTCGGGTGTTTCCCTGAAGCCAACTCCGCCAAAAAAAAGTAGTCCATCAAAAACTTTGACGCATGCGCACAATACTTTTATAGGTAAGAAATGTTCCGTTTTTATCGACTTAAGATATAAATGAAGATCTTTTGGCGGTTCTACTTTTAATTGTTTTGAATAACATTGATAACGTAGCTCTTCATTATTGAACAATATTACCAAAAATACTCATACGTTATAATTGATTGTTATAAATATCAAATTTCACTACCATTACATAAATAGCATAATTAGTTTAATAGTTTAATTATAAATAGTTAAGGTTTTGGAGTTCATGTGTGTGAAAATTTGTTGCTTGTGGTTTTGATATTAATATTAATATTCATTTATTGGATTGTGTTTCTGTCTATCTATATCTATTGTAAGTTCGTTATTAATTGGATTTTTTTTCCATGACAATTAAGCAACATTCACCCAAGAAACCAAGGAAGCTGAAGAAATGGTCAATTTATACGAACGATAAAAGAGGAAGATCCTTTAATTCACAATTCCAAGCTGCGATTTGTAATTTACACGAAGCCTTAGAAGTGGAGAAAAAGCTTGGAGATCTTTTAGTTCTTTTGGAAGATGTCAGATATTTATATTCAATATCAACTTTATAAATAAATGGTAATGAATTGTAATGAAAGATGATATTTTTTATTTTCAAAGAAAGAGTTGCTACATATTTGAACATATCATTACCTAGTGTGACCAAATATGTGGAGATTGGGGCCACAGGGCAACAATTTGAGACTCCTGGGAAGGTTCGACCTCATCCTGCACCAAAACGGAATATTCCTGATGAGGTAAAGGATGACATTTGCCATGTTATTTATGACATTTACAATCAGCGAAGGACTGTGACAGTGAAGGAGTTATTGCAGATAATAAGGTAAGTTTTCATGTTGTTTTATGGTTGTTTAAATGATAATTTTGCATGGTGTGGCCACTACATGCACGCAAATAAACTGGCATTTTACTTTGCTTTGTTTGGGGAAAATTTTGCCTGTGTTTATTCTTCTTTTCTCGTTCTTTTTATCCTATCGGAGAAAAGAAGATCGAATTTCATGGTGGAGAGGAGATTTTCCGGAAAATCCTGCATGATAAGGGATTTTCCTACGAAAAAAGGGATGGCAAGCGTTATGTGGTTGAACAACCACATATCATTTTTAAACGATTAAATTTCCTGAAGGCATATAGGGACAACATGCTGGATTCCAAGAGACGAGACGTCGTCTTCTTAGATGAAACTTGGACATTTCAGAGAGGAACCGGAAAAACTCGCGATTGGCAGTCTGGAGATTTCCAGAGCCGTTCCATCAAGAGTGCTGCAACAGGGAGTAGATATTTGGTTTGTCACGTAGGTGGTGAAAATGGATTTATTTCAGGTGCTTCGCTACTGCTGAACACAAAGAAGAAACCAAAAGATGGAGACGATTATCATGGAGATATGGATGCAGCTTTATTTAAGAAATGGTTTTCCACCCAACTTCTTCCCAACCTGAAGAAACCATCTCTAATTATCATGGACAATGCTTCCTATCATAGTAAAATGGTATGTATCACAGTTTAACATGAATTAATTTATATATATTCATCTTAATAAGTTACTTAATTAGCGCCATCATCATTCTTTCAGGTAAATCCACAACCTTTATCAAACTGGACGAAAGCCCAACTCATGGAGTGGCTTGAAGAACGCAGCATTTCATTTAGGATCGACGAGAAGAATAAGGATCTCCTTCACAAGTGCCAGGCTCATACGGAGGATATAGAATATGAAATAGACGAAATAGTGGCCCAAACTAAGCATAAAATACTTCGCCTGCCTCCATACCATTGCTGTTATAACCCAATCGAGATGGTTTGGGGGATAACAAAAAGGTATTTTGACAAACATGTTGGTTGAGGGAATGATTTTTCTGAGGCCAACATGTTGAACATTTGTCAAGAGGCACTGGACCAAATCGACGCCGGCATTTGGAGAAAATGCTGTCAGAAGGTGGAGGAGAAAATTTTACACGATTGTGCTCGTAAATTGGATAATCCAAATGTATATTTGTATATTTATATTTCGTCGTATCCGACTTTTTCCTATTTTTACTACTCTAATTTCTTTTTTCAGCTCATACAAGAAGTTGATGACACAAGCATCACACCAATGGATGTAGACACTGATGAAAATGACGATGATGATGAATGGGAAGACATAGCGGATGAAGAGATTGGCCTATTGAATGTCAGTGAAGTAGATTTTTTGCCAGAGCTCCGTGAGATGGAAGTGCCTTGTCAAGAAATCTCCAAAGAACAGAACAGAGCTTTATCAGACTTACAGCAGTCTGTTTCTTAATCTGCTTTATGTCTACTGGGGATGTTACTACCTTTACATTATATCTATTCACTATGTATTAACTTGTTTCAGATCATCAATGTCTACTTCGAGATGATTGCAGAAAGGGGAGCACCGTCAATTTACGCCTGCAACACCTTCTTCTTTCATCAGCTGGTACGTGGAGGATACACATCTGTAAAATCATGGACTAAAAAGGTAGGCATTATTGAACTATACACCTCATTTAACATTCTTTGCAGAAATTGATTCTTATGGTATGCATTGTGTTCTTCAACAGGTTCGAATATTCTCCATGCGAATGATGATGGTACCAATTCATCTGGGTGCTCATTGGTGTTTGGCGGTGGTAAATTTTGAAGATCAATCGATCATTTATTATGATAGCCAGTATGGAAAAATGATCCATGCCTCCAAGTAAGTAGTTGATTGAATTGTATATATTTATTGCGACAAAAAATAACCATCTGTGCAAATTATTTTTAACAGGCTTTGCTGGATTACCTGTGCGAAGAGCACCTGGCCATGGAAAAGAAGCTCCCTGATCGAACTTTATGGACCCTACATCACGCCAAGGTGAGTAAAGAACTAATTCCGAATCCATTGCTTTCATTCGTTCCATAATATTGTCATTTTGTTCTTTTCAGGGTATTCCAAGGCAATTTAATGGATATGATTTTGGAGTATTTGTCTGTGCATATGCTGAGCACATTTCAAGAGGCGAGCCACTCAATTTTTCAACGAGGGATATGTATAACATTCGAGGACAAATATTGAATGAAATAATATCCAATGTGTTACACATCCTTTCGAACACAAAACACTATAGGAGAAAAAACTAATCAGTAAGTATCATGCATGCAAAAGATAATAATTAAGTACCGTGTAATCGAAAATATTTTATTTCCAGGCATTGGATCGACTACCTTCTTCTGCTGCAACCTTGGACCCTGTCGTGATCGGAGAAATAAAAAAAAAAAATAAGTATTTTTTCAAATATAACATCTGTCTGAAATGCTGATATTGGAATAGTATATTAAAGCTGTCCGTCGATTTTCAGATTATCCCGACTAAATTTAATCGAAGTATAACAACAAAAGACTTTACGTGCATTAAAATGCAGACTCGTCGTCCATGGACTCATCAAACTGATTTATATTGCGTAGCTGCTTCACCTCATTGTCTTTATTTTGAGGGAAACACATGAGAGCTGTTTTGTCTGGTAACCGTTGGTTCATTAATTGAAAAATGACAAGGTAATGTATAACACCTTTATTGAAACATTGGTTAATTTATGTGAATTATTTTCAGATTAAATATTAATCCATTAAAGTAATAATAATAATAATAATGAAATCAACTCTAAAGAAACTAATCATAAAGGACTGAGTGAAGTGGATATTCAATGGAGGAAGTTGAATCGGATAATTATCTAGTGACTGATGAAGATACCAATTGTAAATTTACAAGGAAAAATAGTATTGCTGATAAAGAACCTAAGCTTGCAAATAACAATAATGCTAATAAAGAAAAAGAGGAATACTATACGAAACCTATTTGTAGTATTCAATAATTCATAGTTACCAACTATTTAATTAACCATTTTTATTTTCAATTATAATATTTTTATAAACTATTTCATGCTGAATAATATGAAACCTCTAAAAAATGACTCCAAAATTACATTGGAAGAACTCAAGCAGGTTATGCTCCGAAGAGAAAATATATTTTTTAGCATTTCTATAGAAATAATTGGAAAAGAAGGTCTTCGTCAACGAACAGCTCATGAATTACGTGCCTGGTTACCAGTTATGGTATATAAAAGTGACCTGCTGCCAAAGCAAATCTGTCAATTTTGTGCTGCAAGGTTAGATGATGCTTATGAGTTTAGGGAATATTGAGTAAGTGTTTACAAAAGTATGGATTTAAAGTAGCTGACTAAAAAGAATTGAAACTCAGTGAAAATTCTTCTGGATGCTATCACCAATTCGCCAGATCCTTGCCAAGTAAGTTATCTTAACATTATATGCCTCTCAGAATTCAAGACACTGAAAATGGTATTAAATTTGTTATACGATCTTGAGAAAAAACATCGTTACAGCTTCATAAAATTTTAACGATCTTGATTCTTTATGTCTGCATTCCATTCATGTACAGTTTTCAACAGAGTTGATCAATAATTATATCTATTCAAACTATAGTTGATTACCCATAATAAACAATAATTTATATTTAGTTACTATACACTATTACTAGATTGTTTCAAATTATTTTGTATTGTTCTAGATGCAACTTTGTATGATTAAGCAACGTGGTCCTTCCCTCTTGGTTCCTTTGCCAACAGCATAGTTTCCATTACCTCACTCACCTAAACCACTAGATATTCTAGAGATAAGAGAATCCAATGATAGTTTCGAGTTACTGCCAGAATTGCCGTGCGGAGTTAAAATAAAAGAGCAACCTACTGATCTAAACACCAAATTAGGTTTTAAACCAGAAGCTGACAATAGTAACCCAACCTTAACTGAAGAAACTAATGAAGATAATCATGAATTGAATGATTCACAAATAAATAATTATAGTAATGATACTAACAGTTCAACGACAGAAGATAGTGCTGAAGGAAAAAGTATTTTAAAACGTGTATTAACAGGGAACTGAACTATTCATGATTGCAAGAATGTAAATTCAAAGCAAAAACTTAGCTCTGAATGGTGGTGTTCACCATGCAATTATTATTATAAGTAAATATGAATTTTTTAAATTACAATAAATAATAGAACGTTAGTCATTTTATTCAATAGTTATTTTATTTTCGCAAAAGTAAGGAAAGCCTTGTGAAATATTTGCAACCGTGTCCAAGGAAATATGGCTGTGGAAAATGCTCTCTCATATTCACGTCTCATATCAACTGCATGATGAGGATGTCGCCTTGGCTCATGCAAGTGTTGAAGAGCCAAATGAAGATGAACTGTTAATGGAAGAAGAAGGGTCGGATGATATATAGGTATGTACCCAACAAAGTGCTTTTTTAAATCACATGAGAACTCATAAGCCTAAGAAGCATTGAATGCTGAGAGAGAAGTTTGAGAAGCCAAGTTAAAATATGATTGATGTCAAACATATTCTGAAGTATAAAGTTTTTCTGTATCTGATTCAAAAATTTTATCAGTTGTTTCTAAAATGTATCATTTTTTTTAGACTATAAATGACGAAAAGATAATTCCGAATCGTTTGAGATCAGCAAAACGTAGTGCTCCAATAAATTTGAGTTCTTCTAAAAATGTTACACGTTGTGGAATCTGTCAACAATGATTCAATTCTCTATGCTAGCTCAAGCCAACAAAGATATCTACATTTGATTGCTTTGTGTACCATAACAATTTTCTAGATAAAACTGAACTTGACATTCACGAAAAAATTCATGTGGTAGATAGAACTTATCATTATTCGAAATGCAATAAAATTTTTTCAAGGAACTTTCTCTTGCTACTCATCAGTATACAGGATTGCCTTAATTGGCCAAAAGACATTGATCTGCGAAATCTAACTTTAATCAGAAAGAACTTACTCCAACTGAAAATGAAAAGAAATAAAAATGTCCAAAGTGTCCGTCAATCTTTAATACTCCGCAGTTAAGAAACTTGCATGTGCGAATCCATGTAGAACCGAAGGTATGATACATTAAATTTAAATCTTCAATAATATTATTTAGC
Source organism: Chelonus insularis (assembly GCF_013357705.1). Classification (NCBI taxonomy): domain Eukaryota; kingdom Metazoa; phylum Arthropoda; class Insecta; order Hymenoptera; family Braconidae; genus Chelonus; species Chelonus insularis. The sequence continues at coordinate 15,682 of NW_023276403.1, read as the reverse complement.
ATTACAACTTGACTTTGTTCTTTAATTGAAAAGTTACCACAACATAATATGGATGTTGATAATGAAAATGAATCAATGCCTAAATTAATGCTCGAAACATTCGTTGGAGATCCTATTTCTTTACTTGCATCCAAAGTTGAAATTAGTGAAGAACATAATCTTTCAACACTTTTGAAAAGAACATTAATACAGACTGCTGGCGGGTATTCGTTAATTATTTTACCGATAACCTCTGCTTCATTTCAATTTATTATTATATTTTGTTTCAAGATACCGGTGTGGAGTTTGTCAATCACCATTTGTCCTTCGAGAATTAGCTGTAGCACATATTAGATCTGTACATCCTGTCATGCCTTATTAATGTCCATATTGCAAGAAACGTTTTACAACTCAATATACATTTGCCTATCACATAAAAACAGATCATCCAAATTAGTCCGAGAAATAATTTATCAATAAAAATAGTATCTTATGGGTAAGGGTTAAATAATTTTAAAAAATATAAATTTTTATTATTAACAATAAATTATTTTATAGATTAAACATTCTAGGTGTTATTAGAAAAGCTGAAATATCTCGCATATTTTCATATAAAAACCAATGTGGACTTACAAAATGAATGTAGAAGTATCATTGAAGAAAACAAGACCTACCTGTAACAACAATTATTACACTAAGATATTTATAATATTTATAAATATCAGTGCTCTGCAGTGGTCTGGGTGCGACCCGAAAGGTCCACACGATCAAATTCCCAGTGGAAAAAATAAAAAAACAATTTGAACAGAACCCGTTTCCATTTTTTACAACAAATGGAATCGTTATAAACGGAATGAGTCTGTTTATATTCATTTGATATGGTTAGTTACTTTATTTCAGTAAAAGAAAAAATTGTGCGTTGGAAGAATTCGAATGTACCTCATAGATCCTTTTTTTCATTATTTACAACGAATTTCATTGTTATACACGAAAAAAGTATGTTTTCATTTATGGCATACGGTTGGTAACATTTTTTTAGTAAACGGAAAAATTATGCGTTAAAAGTACTCATATATATAGAAAGGGTCCCTATTTTTATTGTTTATAACAATTTAAAACTTATTATTTAAATATTACTATGATCAATAATCACTTGTTGGTAACAATGTTCAATTGTTATGAACACAATTCCATATTATTGACAATTATTATTGACTATTATAGCGTCTTTAATGCTGTTTTCTCAATCCTGACACAAGTTTAAGATTCTTTCATTGCTGATATTGTTTTTTGAATTTTTTTTTTTCGATGAAATATTGTCATCATATATCCATACAAGTATTCCAATCATTTAATATTTATATTTCTGCAATGATCTTGAAATTTTGTCTAAAAAATGGTATAATTTATAAATTGCAAAATTCAGGTAATTTCCTTTTTTTCCAGTTTTTTGATTCTGCCAAAAAAATGGCTCTATCGATTTTCCTGAAAACTTTTTCAGTTCTAAGTTACGGAATTACGAGTCGAATGCAAGTGGTCCCACATCGATATCATTTTTTGTTCTCGAGATAATCGAGGCGAAAAATAATTCCGAACGTACGTACGCACATATGCACATACGCACATACGTACATATGCACATATGTACATACACACACACAGACGTCCACTGGAAAACGGTCGTATTGGATTCGCGGGACCTTAAAACGTGGAGATATGTCAAAATTAGCGATTCGCAAAATTGGACCCATTACTATAACTTCCCACTGGGAAGTTAATAAAGAACATAAGCCGTCTTTGGGAAGTATGAGTACCAATCACAGCTAAGCAGCTCAATATTAGTCTAGTACTAGCAATACAATGCCGAAAGTAGGGAGTCGAAATTATTACAACAATACTGGAATATCTTCGAGAGAATCACAGTTCCTTTAGAAAATTTTAAGGCATGGTGCAATAATTATAAAAGAGGATTTGTTCTAATACGTGATAATGAATCTGTAGCCTGTTTATGTTAATCTAACAAATTTTTGCGTTAGTTAAAAAGAAAAAAAATGAGAATAATCCTTACTTTACTTTAATAATGCAACAGCAATATTATGTTTGTTAATTAAGAAGTAAGAAGCTGGCTTCATCTAAAATAATGTAAAAATAAAATTAAATGATTTAAAATAGATCAATAATACGTTGCACCGGTAAAAATATTCAGCGTTTCGTATTTACTGCGAGGCGTAGTAATATGTAAAATAGTACGACGCATGCGCTTTTTATTTAACCCGAATTAATATTTTATCTTATATAATTTTATGCAGTTGGATGGGAAATCCAACGGCGTCACTTACTCATAAGTTCTTATTCAATCTGATGACATTTGTTCTAATAGAATCGTACAGAATCAGACAGAAAATCAAATGGCATCATTAACTAATAAATTCTTATAGCATCTTATGAGATACAGTCCTAAAATTTCTTTTAAGAATAGTTGAGATGTTAATAAAAATCATTTACCAATAAGAATTCATTGATTTCCTACAGAACTCGTTCTAATGTTCTCTGTAGAAATACTTGCTAAGAAGCAAACTTAATTTATGTTTAAATTATTCCAAATTTTTAACTCAAATAGATTAGGCAAAAATCATAATTCAATGTTTAAGAATAGCGCAGTCGGCAGCGTACTCCTCAATATAATTGTTACTAATATGTCATATGTCATATTATTACTGAGAATAATTTTCATCAATTTCTTTAATTCCCTTACTGTAGGTCTTAAACAATTTTGCTCGTTTCATGTATACCTTTATCTTACACCCTTTCTAACAAAAGGTTCACGAACTAATTGTGTTGCTATCTGTTGAGAAAATCTCAATTTGTGAATTAACCTAACCGTTTAAGGATAGGGATGATTGTGCCGGAACAGAGAAAACGGAAGTCAGGTTTTATAAAAAATAAAATATCTTTATTTTTTGTACCAACAATACACTGACAAGCTTTTTGTTACTGAATAAGAAGACTGAATGTCGATAGAAATCACTGAGCGTCAATTTTTGATTTACTGAATTTTTATTGAATATCTGAGAAATGCTTAACTTGGTGTGTTTGGTATTATTGACCTCCCACACGAGCTCAACACGCTTCACAAGTCAAGAGGATGTGATTGTGCACGTGGCGTTAGCCTATCAATGCAATGCAAAAAATGAATTGAATTAAAATACTCGAATTTACTTTGAATTGTCTTGAAATATTTCTCGAGTTGACTCCAGAATGAACTGGCGAATGTTTCTGTTCACTTCGAATTGCACTAGTACTGATGATTGACTCAAAACTTTAAGATTTGTTAGGAAGGAATGTGAATGGCGTGTACACGTGAACGAGAACAGTAGAAGAATGGCGACAGGAACTTCATTAGTCAAAAGGGACACTGAAAATTAGTCAAATGAGTGACTAGATTGAGAAATATTGATTATTTGGTCGATTGGTTATCGACCTAGTCCCAAGATGGCCACCGAAGTTCCTGTCAGCTGGCAAATTCAAACTGAGAATTAATTAATTCTCAACACTATCATTTATATGAAATTGCTTTAACAATCTTTTTTGGCACACGGAATTTTTTGCCAATGTAATTCTGGGCTACCACATGAGGTTCCTTCGGCTCTTGATTCATTTCATGTCGTTGATAATTATCTTCAAGATTTTTAGCTTGATTGCATTCAATTTGATTTATTTTTTCATATTGTGATATCTCAGAACAGAAAAGATTACGAATTTTATTGCTTGTTTTCAACTTTCATTATGATATGCACTCACAGATATCATTGATAATTTTCCAGTTGCTGTTCAATTTATACCACATCAGCTAAATAAGAATATTAAACCTATTATCTACCGGACAATATTCTCGAAATTATTTGAATTCTCAGAAAAACTTGAAATAAAAAGGAAATCCATTCGTTAAATTATAAATATTACTCATAAATAAATAGATAATTTCAGTTTTATTTAGGCATCATTTGCTTCAATTTAATGTCAAATACTTCATTTCTTATAAATTACTATAAAAATAGTAAACATTTATGCATGTGGCACTTCTAATCTACTCCAAAATTAGTTTCATTTGTAAATTAATATCGATGTATCTTCTTATATACTGGAATTTATGTTCTATTCAAATTTAATAAGATGATTTTAAATTTATGTTTTGAAAGTTGTTAAAAATTTGCCAATTTTTTACAGCTATATAAAAAAATCATTAAAATGACGTTGTTGATTTTGTAATTTACATCTTCTTCGATAGATACAAATTTTTTCAATTAATACATTGAGTTTTGCGACGGGATAAATTATACTATTAAAAACATATTATTTACAAGAAGTATTCTGATTGATCCGATATTTAGTTGGTAATAAAAGAAAAGATAATTCCATTTAAATTTGTTCTTATTACTTTCTTGAAATCAATTTACCATGTGAAAGCATAAAGCATTTTTATTTTTATAAAAACTCACCAGGTGAGAATAGTAAGAAAATATAATTTGTCATATGCACTTGTAACACTTAAATGTATATGTTTCATTCTTTCAAAGTTTCATTTTAAATGCAAATATGAGAATATGTTACATCATGTATATTTTACTTATCAAATACTATTTATTTTGTTACAGAAATTTTCAAAAAATTAAATTCATTAAAAAAAAGATACATTGAAATAAATGAACTTGAGGAAATTATTGTACCAACTTTTAAATATTATTTCTCATCATAGAGAGGAGTGTCATTACCAAGCAACATACTCTGAGGACTAGAATTTATATTTGGTGTGTCGCTGGATGATCTTCCTGAATAACGATTTCGATTATTTGATCGACTTCTTTCATTTCCGTATCTTTGAGGTCTTCTTGGATCATTATATATCGGACTATTATATCTAAAATTGAAGAAAAATGGTGTGAGATTAATTACTTTACATGGTAATACATATGAAAGTTGATAGAGTAGATTATTTCTTCAATATTCTCTTTTTGTAAAATATGTTTAATTACTGAATTAACTTTAAAATGCATAGCAAGTAATGTCATGAATTAACTTACGGGTCTTTTGGAGTAGTCGAATTTCCAGTAGGCCAATAATCAGTGGAAGAGTTCTTTCAATCATTTGAATTAGCCGTTTCACCTGTAGGCCAAGCATCATCAATATTCGAATTAGTTGTATTGCCTGTTGGCCAAGTGTCATTGGTAGAATTTTTCCAATCATTAGATGTAGTTGTATGAGCTGTAGACCGAGCATCATCAGCAGGTTTCTTTCGAACAAGCCGAATCACCTGTAGGCCAATCATTATCTGTAGGATTCTGCCAATCTCTTGGCGTGTTTGAATTATCTGTAGGCCAAGCATTATTAGTCTAGTTATTCCAATCTCTTTTATTCTGCATATTACCACGTCCTCCACCGCCACGACCTCTGGGATTCGATGCTCGTCCATGACTACGAAATTCCTTTTGGTACCTAGAATTATCATCAGAACCATATGGAGTATGTGGTGAAGCCTCATATGGTGTCATATATGGAGTTTGAGCTGAAGAAGTGTACAGAGTATTTGAATTTGAGGTTGTATTTTCATATTTAAAAGCTCCCGATATTCCTGGTGTGTCAGGAGGATAATGATAAAAAAGTTTTTGATCCATACTCTGAATTATATTTGAGTTTATATCTTCCATTTCAGATTGTTGAATTTTGGGAGTCTGGATCGGAATTGGATCTCGAAAATGTTCTTTAAACCATTTTACCAAGCTGTCAAAACGAGTAAATATTTGTCCACGATATTTAAATCCTTCTGGCACCACCGAAATATATTCATGTAGACATTCAAATCGAGGAAGATAGGAAAGGAGAAACTTTCCTGGATAATCTTTTGCAGCAGAAAAGATATACGGGATTCCTCCAGGATTTTGTTTCTTTTTTTCATTTAAAACCGGTTTCATAATATTTGTAGTCAAGCAACTCGGAGACATGAGCAGCCATCGGATTCACGTATCTTGCAATAACTTCATCCAGGTCTTCAAACTCTTCATTACCGATCGATAAGCTTTGACCTAAAGAGAAAGCATTTGCTTTGCCTTCTTCTCTTATATCAATGTGTTGATGAATACCTTCAGTTACTTTCCATGTAACAGTAAGGTGGTCTGAACCTTTACTACTAGGTCTTATGATTACTTCTCCGAGTTTCATAGTTTTCATGCGTTTTTCTGCTTCTCCAAAACTAATATTATAGAAAGAAGAATTTTTCATATAGATGTATCCAAAAACGCTATTATCTAAACGAATCTAATACCAGTAGCTTTGCCAGGACAAGTTCCAGCATCAAAATGATTCCAGACTTCAGACAATTCAGGAAAATCTTTTTTCAAACAAAATGGACATTGCCATAGTTTAGACTCATCAATTTTTACGGGATGAGCTTGATCTAATTGTTCTCTATCTGGTGTTTGATAAATGATACTAATAACTCCGGCTAAAATTAATTTTTTCAATATAGAAAGTTTTCGCACTTTCTTTTGTCAAAATATCAAACGATTTTTTTGGAGTAGGAATTTCGTAAATAGTTCTAAGTTCTTTATAGCGTTCGCTTATCTCAGCTCTGATATCATATAATGTAATAGATTTATCACCAAAGCCTTGGCTCTCTAATTCTTGAGCAACTGCATCTAAAACCAAGTCATTTAATTTTTCTGGAGTTTCTAAAATTTCTTCTAAGGCTCCAGCAGGATTGCCATCTTCATCATCATATTCTAAAGCGTCTACAGCCATCTTTGTAGCCCATTCATATGTTTCAGGATGAACTCTCGAGCCATTTAGGACTTCAACATAAACTTCAGTACTATCTCCGAGACTGTTGGTGTCAATCTTGATAAACCCTTTTTCATGCTCTCTAAAGCTGTTCTTCCTTTTTAATAAGTGAGGTAACTTCAAAAAATCAGTGTATTCTCTATCAGGAGCAATGATGCACGTAAATGCTGCTTGAGTATAGTCTGGAACATATGAAATCGCCATCACACGGATACCTTTACTAGTATTCCATTCTGCGTCCACTTCCTCAGGAAACTCGACTGAAAACGGAGCTATTTTAATCCAATCAAACATTTTTCTACAACATATTTGCATCACATACTCTTTAGCTTCAGCAATAAGACCAGATTTTAATTCTTTCTTTAAATTTGGAATAATCATTGTGTTTAACGCCATTTCTTGACTTGCAATTCTTCAATTATTCCAGTCTTGTACATTTTTGCTGAGTTCGTCCCTAATATATAACTGTCTTATCTCCTCAATGTAATTGTTGCTAGTATGTCCTTCGATTACATCATTTGATATTATTGTGATCAATTTATCTTCTCCAGTCATGGCCAGTTTAAGAAACTGATCTTGTTGAAATTTACAAATTGGTTTATCTTTTAAATATTTCATAGTATAAATAGAATGATTCTCATCAATTTCTTTCGTTCCTTTCTTTGTAGGTTTTACTGATAATTTTGCTCGTTCCATGTACATTTCTCTTATACATTTTCTCACACGAGATTCACAAGCTAATTGCATAGCTACCATTTGCTGAACTGCTTTTAAGATTTCTTCTGAAGTCTTTAATTGTTTTCCAATGAAACTTTGAGCCAACGTGAGAGGATCAATAAGGCTTTTGATCTACTTCGTGTCGCTGATAATGATCATGAAGATTTTTAACAAAACCCTCAGGGGTTAAACCAAATTTCTTGGCAAAGGAATGTAAACCACCTTTCTACAAATAGAAAAGAATTAGTTTGGACAAAAAGAAATTTTAATTCGCTCTGGACAATGGAAATTTCAATTGTTATTAATTAAATTAATATTTGTTAAATAATAATTATCAGTGTTAATAAGAACGATTAAATACTTTCGGTTGTGTATGACAACCAATTGTACTAATACTAACAAAACTACTAACAAATTGAGAATTTTTCTAAAATTCATCTTAAATTCAACTCGATAAAAAAAATTTCCAAGACAAATCTTATTATTTTTTATCTTCCATTATCGGTAAATTTATGCACATATTTTCCACAATTCTAATTGTAAATGATATATTAAAAAAAGTGTGATTTTTCAAGTAGCATGAAAAGATATTTTGTTATTTTATATTACCAAATATTATAAATTCTAGTATATAAGAAGATACATCGATATTAATTTACAAATGAAACTAATTTTTGAATAGATTAGAAGTGCTACATGCATAAATGTTTACTATTTTTCTAGTAATTTATAAGAAATGAAGTATTGGACATTAAATTGAAGCAAATGATGTCTAAATATGAAATGATTTATGCCTTGATAAATTTGGAATTATCTATTTATTTATTAGTAATATTCATTATAATCTAATGAAAAGGGAAAAAACTATGATAAAAACCAAAAAAAAAATTTATTTTCATAAGATCTCATAATCGTGTGTATTTATCGTTATTTATGCAAAAACTAACAACTTGAAAAAATCTACTACTGAAAAAAAATTATCTACGACGTTTCGCGGGTGGCATGCAATCCTTCCAATCCTAACCTTCCTAATCCTTTGCCACAAAACCATCGTCGTATAATTGGTAAAAGCTATGTGATAAGTGGAATCATGATTAATTATAAATGCATGTTGATGATATTTACATTTGTTAAGAGCAGACGGGAAGTATTATTATTACTAATTTATTAAATTTTTCAGTCAAGTCTGAATGTTGAACACCTTTTATTATTATATTTGATTAATTTCTATCATTTATTACCATCATTTTTATGTTGTTTTCAGTGCTTATATAGAATGAAACCCCTTTTAATCTTATTTTTTTTTTTATCTTGAAAATTAAACTCATGTGGAGAGAAAATTTTTTAAAGTCGTCATTGTCTAGAGGTATTAATGATACTTTAAGGATATAATAGGGATAAACATTGTTTTTTCGCAAATGTTATGAAATTGGAAAAGTTATGTAACTGTAAATTAAAGTGTGTTAAAAATGAGTACGCATAAACGTGTTTAATGTTAAGTACCATACACAAAGTATAGAAGTCTTGATTGTTTTGTACAATTTCTAAGTGTGTTAAAATCTGTATCAAGTTTACAAATAGAAATTTGTAGCTTCACCGTGAGGTGTTATTATAATAGGTCCGGTTTTGCAAGTCCCGAATTTTGACATACCCAAGTAGAATTTATTTTAGGCATGCCTAAATACCTATTGGGCCCTTATTGGGAATTGAATGGGTTAGCATAAATTAGGCATTCCCAATCTATGCCTGATCAATTTGTTTTTAGGATGAAATAAAATTTTCCCAATTTCGCACTACCCAATAACATATTACATTATCCTTATTAAACTATTTGAAGAACGCAAAAAAACTTTGTAAGGATAAATTCAACATACATTTGTAACAATATGAGATTTTTATTAAATTAAGTATTTTCTTTAAATTCCAAAAACAAAGTATTGTAATAATAAAAATATTTTCGGATATTCTTTTTCCTTTAAACGTATGAAAATATTGAAACCATTAACATTATTTATTATGGAGATTTAAAATAAATAATGATTTACATAAATCTTTAAAAAAATTATACATGTGGATTCGTTCATATTAATATAATAGTAATAATTTTTTTCATTGAATGAATAGCTGAGCTGGTGAAGAAAACGGGTCTCAGATGCGAGCAAGCTAGCGATCGTATGTTTGAATCCCCTAAGGAACATTTCCGCGGTAATTTAATTAAAATACGTTCAATGAATAGTATTTCGACAATAAAAAATCATGAAAAATGAGATAATCAAACAAAACTTAGTTTTTATATTTAACTTGCCTTAATTAGGCTTTCCTCACTTGGTTCCAATAGGGACAAGCGTTACATTCCCAATGTGGGCATAATGTGGTATCCCATTCATAAATTTGATTCGTGAAGTTAATCAATTAAAGATTTACTGCATGATATTTCAACGAGAACAATTTTTTACTACTTAAAGAGAGTTCAGCTATGAAAAATAGGACACATTGTGAACGGGAAATTGCGTATGTGACATATATCAAAATCATTGTGATATTTTACCTAGAGTGTAGTTTTTTTATAGTATCAACCGTATCGCAAAATTTAAATGTTACCACTTCCCCTTATCTAGAGTAGCGGTAGATACTCGGCGCCAAGTGCACATTCACCTTTTCCCTCTCTCTCTCTTTCTCACTAGCGCGCTCTTTCCCCCATGAGCGCCGAGGCTACCGACTACTCTATACACGAAAAATTTTGTGTGACGTCATCAACGCATCTTTATATGCAAATATCTTCATAATTGCTACATATTATGATTTCATATTTAATAGGTAGTTATCTTATATCATGAGCTTTCAATTAAACGTTAAACGAGAATTTTTTATTAATTATTAACGGAGTTATAAATAAGCCACGCCCCTAACAGCGATATTTCTGCTATTCAAGATTTTTTCGCTCGCTGTTTCACTCTACTTAATCGAGCGCTCTATCATGTGTTCTCTCTTACTGAATGTGTCTTTTGTCACTTTCTTTCACATTGGGCTCCCTACAGTGCCCTCTTTCTTGCGTTACGTATTGTTATCACTCTCTTTCACGTTAACCTCGTAATATTTCCTTCTCTCTTGCCTAACCAAGAGACATCTATGTTCTGAATAATGAAAAATGTTTCCCGCGTGTTGTATATCGATTTAAATAAACTTTCTTAGGAATTATTGGTAAAGAAAAGTTTTAAATGATCAATGAAAAATAAGTGTTTGTCGAATAATAACAACAAAAGAATATGATTAAAAAAAGTAAAAAGTGTTTCCCGCGTGTTGCATATCGATTTAAATAGATTTCATTTGGAATCATGAATAAAATGATGTTCTAGATGATTGAAAGAAAAAACAATTATAATAAATATCCAAAATTGTTATAAATTTTGTGGTTGGCTTTAAATAATGTCTTATTGAAATATCATATTTTTCACTATTTTCATAAGACATTATTTTATTGAACTTTTTTCTATTTCAGAAAAATAAAAAACTGGCTTGGCAAAGTCTTAAAAGAGCAGAAAATACACCTATGTAGCATAGGAACTACCTAAAATTGTTATAAATTTTTAAATTTTCGAAATAAATAAAAATAAAAATTAAATAATTTTTAACGTTGCCGTCTTGAGACAGCGCGCTCGAAGAGCGCGCGTTGTTTCTAGTAACCTTATTGAAAAAAAAAATTAATTTAGAAGAAGAAAATTTTTTTGGAAGTTTGGTGACTGTCTCCAAAATTCCACTTTGATCGCACGAAATGTTACCAAACCTCCACTTGCACGTATATATACTACTATATGAATTTCTGGTGTCTATCTGTCTGTTCGGGGTAATCTCCAAAACCAAATTTTGTCTTTAAAGTCTGCCCAATTCAGTTTCAAATGTTCTTATGTATGAACTATAATATATGGAACTGTTGAAAGAATTTAAAAAATTGGGCCAAGTTCCATAGTTTTTTAGTTTTGAAGATTTTTTTTTTGGTACTTCAAAATTAACTGAAATTTTATAAGTCAATAGTACATTGCTAGTTCGAAAAAATTATGAAAAAAGACGCAGCTAACTTGGCGTTTTACTTGATTTCACATGTTTTTTTGATCTTACCTTTTTTCTATTTATACTAATTTTACTTGAATGTGGACTTGGCGCCAGTTTTTACAGGCATTCCTAGATGCCTGTTTTGTGCGGATTCTGATATACCAGAAGACAATTATAAATACGTAGAACAATTATGGTCTCATATGAAATTTAAAACATTGAAACAATGTTATTTTGTATATTTAAAAGCAGATGTACTTATACTAGCTGATATTTTTGAGAACTTCAGAAAAGAGTGTCTTTTTACTTACGATCATGATCCATTATATTATCATACAGCATCTGAGTTAGCATTTGATGCTATGCTTAAATGGACAGGTGTTAAGCTAGATTTACTCAAAGATCCTGAAATGTGATTATTCATTGAAAAAGGTATCTGAGGTGGAATAACTGAATGTTATAGCAGAATTACTGAAGTACACAATAAATTTATCTTTGGTTTTAATTTTGAAAAAGAAAAATCCTACCTGATGCATTATAAAATAAAAAATCTCTACAAAGCTGCTATGTGTTTTTACTTACCATACAGTTCATTTGAGTGGGAAAGAAATAACATCAATGTCATGAATATTCCAGATGATTCGCTAATTGAATACATTTTTGAAGTGGATTTGGAATATCCTCAATCATTGTCAATCATTGTTTCAACTTCATCAAGATTTGCCACTATGTTCTGGGCATTTTATTCCACCTAATTTTAAAGAGTCACAATGTATATCAAATTTGTGTAATGAAAACAAATATGTGATCCATTACAAAACTTTAAAAAAATGTTTGAATTCAGGATTGAAATTAGTAAAAGTACATCAAATTCTTGAATTCAAGCAATCACAATGGTCAAAACCATTTATTGATTTAAATATAAATATGAAAAACCAATTACCAAATAAATTTAAAAAAAAGTTCTATAAATTGATGAAAAATGCTGTTTATGGTGAAACCATCAAAAATGTTAGAAAACATGAAAAAGTTAGAATTGTTAGTGGGGAAGAGCAACAACGAGCAAGATCTTACATTGCATTACCAAACTTTAATTCAAGTATTATTTATGATAAAAATCTAATTGCAGTAGAACTTGATAAAATGAATGTAGTGTTTAATAAACCAATTTACTTCGGGTTTTGTATATTACATACTTTAAAAAATTATGTTTATAATTTCTATTACAACTGTATTTTGAAATATTTCTCTCCAAATCAAGCAAAATTAATGTACGTAAATTCTGAACACCTAATTTATCATTCTACTGTACCAAATATACATGATTATGATTCTCAAATAATGTATAAATTGCATTATTAATGTACAAGAACAATCAAAAGTTTGATAAAAAAAAATTATGATAGATTTTATAAATTTGTAAGCAAGATTGTTATATGCTGTATGAACGATATAATATTTAACTGTTGTAAATAACGTCTTTTAATCATAAAAATGTTGTGAACAGAGAGTATAAATTTATTAATTGTTGTAAAACGAATGCTTGGACGTTGTAAACATTGCGAATGTTTAAATGTTGTAAGCAAATTATCAATTTTAAGACACCCCGAAGTGTGTATAAAACAATTACAAGAGTTCTTTTATTCGTTTATGGCAATTAACATTGGACACATTCATGTGTGTTTATCCAACTATATATGATTTGAAAATACTTTGGATATAGTCTAGACTAAGGGACACCTTCGAAAATAAATTATTTGTGCTGGGTTACACTTTAATAGTGAATAAATTTATTTAGGCCATGTAAGGAACGGTGCAGAGCAAGGGGTGAACAGATATGGAGAATACAGGCAAGATTTGAAGCAAATTATATTAACTGATGAGATAATTTAAGTGGTAGAGCAACCAGTGCATTACTGAAAGGTCCGGGTTTGACTCCCGGTCCTGACAGAATATATTTTTTCATAAAAGTCGTCTTGGGCTAGTTGTAAAGTCGTCTATATGTGTTCAAAATTAGCAAAAAGTGGAAATCTTTAAAATTCTGTTGGAAGGGACTCTAATCTTGAATTTTTTTTATACGTGTTAACGTTGATTAGGTACGGAAATCCCAATGATTTTTGACCATTTGCTATACCGTTTTAGTCCCCGAACTTAACCTGCTAAATTTTTTAACTCCGTAAAGGTTTTATGGTGCATTTAAATCAGAAATTATTGTGAGATTTTGTATGTTTCATCAAGATGAACAAAAACCTAAATAGTTCCATGAATGTTTCATGCCCTGCAGATGTAACACCTAATGGAAAGTCCGCCCTCAAACAAAACTGACAGCATTGTATAGATAAGCCAATATCATAATGATGATTTAATGATAAAGTCGATATTGGTGATGTGCAATTAAAAAAAAAATTAGAAAAGAATGACTGGAACTTAAAATCTAAGCAAGAATTGAGGTAGCTAAAATTCTTTTTTCAGTGTATGAATTTTTTTCAGGCCAAACTTTTAAGTGAAATAGAATTGGAAAATTGCATTTATAATAGACATAAATACGTTCAAGTATAAAGTTGAATGGGGTAATCCTTAATTAACTCATATAGATATGATATCCAAGAAATTTAACCAAAGTTGAAATCGAAGCGACCTCCCTGTAGAGTTAATGTAATCTATCAAATTAATAATCAGCATTAAGAGTTACCAGACTTAGTTATTTAAAAATTATCTAATTTTGCTCAACTTTTCCACATATTTCTCAGCCTAAAAAATAAAATTTTAGCCCATTAGGGCTGGAACATCCCATTAAAAGTTGAAAAGTAGATCTTGGAAGTTGGGGTACTCACAGCTTGGGAAGTGCAATAAAATTAATGATTATATGAAGTTAAAAATTTAGGGTAAAAATATGCTTGAACACTTTTAAATGAAAATACATTTGGGAAAATCCTTTAAAACATAGGGGTACTATAAAAGAGACAAAGTCTTTTTCCAAAGTTTCGGTGGATTATTACCTTTATGAGATTTCAAAAATTTCCCAGTTTTAATCCTTAGTGAAGAGTTCAAGTACATTATTACCTTGAATTACTGATTCTATTATATTAGTGAATTTTATTGCACTTTCGGAAGTTCGAGATTTTCAGTGAATTATACAAATTGTCGATAGTATTTTTTTTAAAAATGTACATTTTATTTTTTTAACTTGATTTTCTTTAATAAGTGATGACTGTTAATTTTGCACTAACGTCTAGTAAGAGAATTGAAAAAAAAATATGATTTTTTTGCTGATATGGATATTAAAAATTCAATTTAATTAAAATGTATTGGTATTTACAATAAATTTTGCAAATATTTTTGCACAACTACACCAGGAAAGTGATTTAATATACAATTAATAAAGTAAAATTGATCACATTAGAAAAAAATATTTTACATGTTCATATATGTAATGGATATTAATTAATTGAATGTATTTGGTTTTGAAAATATGTCTATAAATAGTATACTAATTGCTACAATTTTAAGACTTCGAATAAATTATAGACATTATGTAATTACATATGTAATAAATTCTAATAAATTTAATTTAATTCATTTGGATAATATGTACACTAATTACTACAATTTTGAGATCATAAATTACTGTAAACATAATTGATTTCAGTGAGTTTTATTCAAGTATAATGCTCAATTTCATTAACAAATATATTGATTTAATGTATATATAAATATTAATGATCATTTACAATAGAAAATATATACAAATCATGAAATTCAATATGAATCTTAGAAAATACCAATTAACATTGAAATACTTATTCTAGATGACATATGGAAATTTTAATAATAGAAAAACTAATTATAAATAAGTACATGATTAATGAAAATTATTTTTTGTAAGATCGGCCAATCTTAAACTAAATTTAATAAAATTTATTCAGTAATATTGTCATTTTAGCTCTAAAAACATTTTCCTATCTTTCGTTTTTCTAAAGTAAATTTAATAGTAGTACCTTATTATATTAGAACAAATTTTAATTACAAAATTTTTCATGAATAACAATTAAAGAGAATAAATATGAATTTGATTATTCATAATTAGAAATGCCACTAGAGG
>NW_023276402.1:0-23217 GCF_013357705.1 Chelonus insularis | reverse complement strand
AATAAGAAAATAATTAAAGTTTGATATAAAATTAGCTAATTGAGACGTTTAAAAAATTTAGATTATTTTATCTAACACGAGATTAACACATTTGTAGGCTCTGGCAGAATAGTTCGTATAATTAATAGAGATATTGATCAAGATAAAAAAGTAAGAAAAAAATAATTAAATGTGAAAACCGCGTGTCAGCGTTCCTAAGTTCCACATGGTTCTAGTGTTCGTGTTGAGATCGTAAAGCAATCTGAAGAATCACGCGATGTGGATATTTCTGAAAATATATGATAGTAATCCTCAGTGTCTACAGCTGTCTCTTTCTTTCAGTTCTTTTTGATTCGAAATTGGTTACATCAATTGCAGGCATGATATAGTAGAGACATATGAACCGTTAAAATAGGAATGATATGGCTTTTATAGATTTGAAAGTAATTCAAAGAACAGTTTAGTAGCGGAAATGGATAACGAATAAATTGAGTAAGTATAAACGAATCTAATCATATATTTATACATGACTCGAATGTAATTTATACGCATGCAGTAGAACAACGACTAAAAATTAATATAACATGCGAGAAAACATTGTAGAATTTCTGATATAAGATTCACTTTCAATTGATCAGTACTCGTTTACACCCACTTGAGTCGTTGTACCTCAGGCGCAAATGTACGCTGGTTATCGATTCTAACTCTGGTCGTTAAGTTTATCTCTGTGTAGATCTTCGTACTTAACGAACGATCAAGTTCTAACAATTCGATAGACTGAAATGTTATATATACATAAACGTAATGGTAAAAATGTTGTGAGTATAAAAGTACAATGTTATCTAAATTCGTTAATATTTGGTGGGTAATAGTGCAGTTTGTTTTTAGTTTGATTACTATTATATACGAACTGACTTTCTGATCAATTATCAGGACTGATTGAAATGAATAGAGGAATAGGAACAGAGATGAATGAAAATGATAAAAGCATGTAAGACTAATTTTTTTTTCGATCCCTTGAGTTTGCTACTGTAATAAAAGGTGTTGAGTAGTCGTAATTACAACAGATCACAAATCTGTTTCAATCTCAATCTCATGTGCATAAAATTTAGAAGATGAATATTATTTTTAATCCTCAGAATTAATAAGACAGTAAAAGATACAAAAATTTCAATTTAAATGTTATTGTTGGTATGAATTTAAACCTATAATTTAATGCTTTTAGTATTCAATTACTAAATTACTATTATACAATACTGACTTCGAATTAATTTACAATAAAATTTTGGTATCAATAAAATTGCTCTTCGATCAAAAAAAACGATGAACTATAAATGAATATTTGTAACAATTTAAAAATTCGAATAAAAAATTATTATACAAATTTAAATTATTATTACTGGTTAATTTTATAAAAACTAACTTTAGTAAAACTCGAAATATTTATTTAAAAAAGTAAGCATTTTTATAAGCTCGTTGTTCTATAAGATTTCCGGTAGCATCCTTTCTGAATGATATTTAAAGTTGCTCTAATTTTTCATGCAGTGAACCATGAAATAGAATGCCATGTGAAAAACATCTCCTACCAGTGCTTGTCGATCGAAGATCTACTGTCAAAGAGGTTTTTATTGCTTGTGCAGATGAATATAGTTGCAATTCCATAGTGCATCTTTCGACTCTCTCTGTAAACACATTTATCTATGTATGCATAGGACTGCTATCTCTATATCCGTAAATAGCATTAGGAAAACTAGATCAACGGGTCGCTCCAGGCATTCAGCGTAAAGAATTGCATAGAAATCCGGATTTTGCTGGAATACAACAGAATAAGGGTGAAATTGAGAGAGGTCCATGCGTACACAGAAGTCGAACGGTAAACGATCCTTGAAAATGCTCCGTGGTCAACGAGCCGGCTAGTCTAGATGCTGGTGCTAGGCAAAGTGTGTTCTTTCTCTCCTCAGATAAAGAGAAAAACTTTACTGTGTAACCTAGTTCACGTAATGCAAACTCCATTTTCATCGCAACGTTGCTTTAGCGGCAGCTTCCGTTTGAGAATAATAAGATTTTCATAAATATGAAAATTATTTTGCATTAGTATTTGCAGAAAAAAGATCATTTTGCATTGCTTTTAAAGTTTAAATTTTGCTAGGGAGCTTAGAAAAGTAGACAAGCATTATTCACAGCTTCAATTGAAATGATTATTTCAGTCACATATACATATATATTGTCATTAAAATATACTTTTCAACAAATAAATAAGATTTGATGGAATTGAAGAGTAGTTGATGAGAATTAACATCAAATTTAATTAAAATAAAATAAAAATGAATGTGTTTATAAAATAATGAATTTTTATTATTTGAGTCTTGGAAATAAAATGACTACTTCTTCCCTTCATTCAGTATTAGTACATAAATATAGACTACAAATACCGGACTCTACCCTATAGAATCACAAACGGGGGTTCTGTTTTCACTTGCAAATATGCACGGACGTCTTACTTAATGACGGTAACGAATTTTAAGCTCCATCTCTATTTATATAAATCGTTACAATGAAGGATTAATTATTCGTAATTTCGCATTTTACTTCATAAATATTAATACTCTTATATAAAACATAATAGTATCGTTAAATCAATCAGTATATTTGAATACTATTTTTCAATAAATTTATCGGAGAAAGCTCTATAAACCTGGGCAGGTTTACGAGAATTTAATGCTACACCAAACAACAATGAATCGATCTTTATTGCATGACTACGATCCAATAAAATTGTCACTAACTTTACAACGCAATAAACTTCAACGTAAGTCTCAGTCACGTTAACAATAGTGACTATAACAATTATTATTGTTCAGTTAACCAAGTGTTTATAGTACCCAATGCTTTACACTGAGGCTACCCCGAGTCTACTTTATGGTTTCGTTGATGTGATTTCAATGTGTCTTACGTCAACGTTTGGTTATCATCAGTGTTGGATAATTTCATTTTGTTAAATAGCTTAGAATTATATCAATATTTTAATTTTTTTTAATTTTTTTAATTTTCCAACCTAATGCTTATAAAGAAATTAATAATTCTGTATATTTGTGCTTTTTGATCAGCTTTTAATTAACCTCTTTAAATATTTGAAATTGCTGTAATTATTAAAACAATAAATATTGATTACTCGAAATTGTTTTAAGATGAATAAATCCAATAATCACATATCAACATAAATTTAATTAATTAATTATACTTGAATTTTAATTATCAATATGAAACTGTTATTGTACCAAAAAATAAGTATCGTTTACTGTAACATTATATTGAGAATGGTATAAAATAACAAATGAAATTAAAAACAGTCAAAAGAAATCCTAATAAAGTAAATGCGACAAAAGCTTAGAAACTAGATCATGGTGATAGTAAGGCTAGCCCATCGATAATTACGATACTAACATACATAGAATGGCTGCATGGTTCGGCTAATGCAACACGGTTCAGCCATTAGCGATGCATTTCTGCAATCCCATGGGATCGAGGGGTTAGTAGTCATGTAGCTGGACCTGAAAGAGCGACCCTATACATCTCTGATGGTCCTATGCTATCTTGCTACTTCCTATATGCTTGTCTTGCTTGGGTTATTTTTACAAAATGGCTTTTTCCTGCTAATAGCATCATCAAAGTGTCGGACCAATATTTCTTTACTCTACAATAACAGTTGGTGGTTTAATGTGACTCAGCAAAAGGGGTCACACATTATTGATTTACGTATCAAAGCACATCATTATAATTTTTCACTATAATTGTTGAACTATATATATTAAAGAAATTATATCCCCTATTATACGTGTCTACTATTTTTCTACAATTGTAACTGTATATACAGACGTTTTGTCATGTGTTCATTACACTCTTGATATGGAAAGAAATGTAACAAGTACTGTAAATTAGCCACAAAAAAAATATTCATGAATTCACGTAATTGAGTGATGATTTAGCACAATTTAGGAGAGAATAATTGGGTATTTATCAGGATACTGTAGTTGGTGGTTACCAATAGGATGACGTCATGTAACCATAAGATGAAAGAGATTGTGTGTGTACCTCTTTACAAAATACACACGTACATGCGTGTAACATGGTAAGGGGATGTGAGAAATGACATACAACATGATCGAGAATACACCTAGTAAACGAGAATCCATGGTTGCCTGTAATTCGTATTAATGGACCACAACATACGCGAAGCTGAAGCAATTGAGGTAATTGGGTGCTAGAGTAGTAGAAAGGTGAACAATTTTCAGCCACGCGTTGACATGTATCCACCTATTTACACCTGGACTGTTAATAATTAACTCATGATTTACTGCCTCAGTTGACTTATTCTAATAATTACTTTGATCAAGTATGCTTCAGATTTCATTTATTTTCTTTTTTTATTTTCATTCAATCTTTTCTTTGTCTCTTTTTTTAGTTCATGTTGTCCTCATTCATGGATGAAATACTTCCGGTTCACGGTACTTGGCTAATGGCAATTCTCTTGCTTGGTCTTTTTTTTATTTATTTCTATTTTCTCCAGTTCTTCTCAATCGTTCTTGCTCTCGTCGTGAAACTGTGAAAAATAGAGGTGAATTTTCTTGGAAGAGACAAACGAGCGTTGATAAAGAATGGCTTTTTTCTTTTTTCATTTTCCTTCCTATTCTTTTCGTTTTAACCTCTGCGTACAATCTACTTCACTTTAACATCCTTGAAAACCCTTAATTTCTTAATTTCTTAATGATCACTGGTGTCGTTAACGGTTCTTGATTCCTTTTTGTTTCTGTCACGAAACGCTGACTGTTTTTTCTTCTTTTCTTTTGCTGCAGTACCGTCTGCAAAATCTAAAAGTCTGGCACTTTTTTCTGCCATTGTTTTATCACTTGATAGGAATTTTTCATTCTGCAATTATCTGAAATTTTTAGTTTTTATTCCTGATGTGTTTTAAATCCGTTAATGTGCTTTTTGTCACCACTATAGCTATAAGTGCAGATTATTTCTAAATTGAGTTGAATTAATTTTAGTGTTTCAGATATTCAAGCGCTTAAAATATGATAGATATGTTTAAATGTTTGATTCAATTAGTGTTGATTTTTTTCATTGAACTTTAGATAATAATTTAATATTAAAAATTTATAAGTTTTCTGAAGTAAATTACTTTAATTTTAAAGAAAGGAATATTTTAATAAAGCTATTTTTTTACAAATGTATTATTATCCTTCAATAAAACTAGAGCTTCTTTAAATTTATGTATCATTAGAATGTATCAATTGAATAGGCACAAATAATGAATCCACCCTATTTGCAAACTCTAGATAGCCAGATTACCCTTGCTATCTACCTACTCTTCTATAAAAAAAAGGAATGTAATAATTCCCAATAAATAATGCTCCATAATTTTTCCAAGGGCTAAATAATTTTGGGTATCTACTGAATTACCAGTATTGGAGATGGAAAACAATAAAGTTTATATCGGTTTCCAACGGTGTGTGGTATCTATTGATAAGTTGGTTGTTGTAAAAAAAGACTTCTAGTTTTTTAGGGGCTGGTTGTCAATGGGTGTGACTCACAGAGGGTAGATGGGTTGGTGAGACAAACCCTGAGTCAATAATGCATCATAACCAATGACAGAAAAACGGATGCTTTGTTCCCATGTTCAACTTTGAAAAAAAGTGTCAGTTTAGATGTTGATAAAAAATTCCCAAAAGCCAGTAAAGTTCATCAATTTGAAAGCAAGTGAATTTATGCAGTCGGCATTTTGAGGCTGTGGAATAAGTTTAACAGAATGACTGACATGGCATAAAATGGATTACTAGAGTTTTGGAAATGCAATACATTAAGAGCAGCCGGTTCATCGCTTTTCTCGAATTTGTCAGTCGGTGACGTATTGTCGTAGCCAGGAACTTGCTCAGTTAGGACACGCGAAGTGTGCACTTGGTTGCCAGGAGCAGCTTTGAAACTTTCCAGTCGACATTACACTGTCACTTCAGCATAAGTTCTTCTTAAGAGATAAAAAAAATATAAAAAAGTGAAGATAAAGAAAGAAGTTTGACAGTGACTGAAGGAAATGCTCCAACGCTAATGTCTATCCGCCAACTTTCCAATAGGAGTTCGACCACTAAATCCGTACATTTAGAACTAAATCGATGTCAATACCATCATCTCAATCGAACTGCTATTGGTAGACAACAATCTTATTTTGGACTTTTTTTTACTAGCCAACAAACTTTTGGATTAAAAATATCCCTAGAATTTTTCGAATTCTAAACTGATGGTGATAGGCGCCAGAATGACGATATTTTTTCGCTTAATTCCTGTGTGTGACTAGAATTGCAATCTTGCACTGTTCACAAAACATGTTCCAGCAAACAAGAAGTGCCTCGGGCTGGTCGATTATTTAGCAATCACGCGTAGTGACTGACTTTTTTTTTATTTCAAGGAGAGACTGCATATCATTACTTCAGTACTTGTACAACGACCCAACTCCACTCTGGATAATGACGCACGCCCGACGGCCAGTTTAAGTATGAAGGTTCATGACTAGTGCAATGTGTGTACCAAAAGAAGTAAAAAGGAAAAAGCAAATTGTTAAGAATAATATCGTATCCCCTTAGGTTATTTCATCACAATTAGAACAACAATAACTTATATGTAGAGTTGCATATGTGAAACTTTTTGCAGACTGGTAGTCAGCTAAAAGCATTTGCTCTTGGAAAAAAATTTTTATAGTTAATAAATGTTATTTTACAGTTTGTAAATGCCATGGATGAATGTAGCAGTCATTTGCTATTGAATGACTATAAATATTTAATAACGTCCTTCACTCATTTTTATTAAAATTAATTCATTCAAACGACTTTACTTTACTTAGTTGTTCTAAAAGAAAAGAAAAAGAGTTTATACTGTAAAAAAAACCAATTTCCAGTTAATACAATAATAAGTAGTGCCAAGAAAGCTGTGGTGATTTTCATGATTTTTTATGAACTCTTTAAATAGTTTCAGTGACAATAGCAATCTATTTCGAGAGCATGCAAATCCTGCAGGCAAATAGCTAGTCTAGCAACTCGATTCGTCACCTAAGGCTGTTAAATTTATTCCGAGAGAAGCATCTCGTGTGAACCTCCTTCACCACATAGAAATAAGAGAAGTGCGAAAGAGGCAAAAGAGGGGAGTTGCAAGACTCGAAGAAAATACGTGGGCAGATCTTCTCGTAAGCGCATTTGCCTTGTCCCGACGGGACCAATAAACGTCCCAATAATGACTTGAACGGTGTTATTCTTGTCTCTAAATATTTATCGTAAAGAACACCAGTGCGTTCCGGTTTTAAGATAGTAGAGAAAGAAGATGAAAGTAAGCATCTGCGAGGGTACGGTATCCCCTCTAGAAGGTGGAGTTGAATTTTAACGTTCGTAGAAGCTCATGTATGGGGAAATTCTCAAGTATTTTTATTCATTAACTACCAGCTGAGGAATGTTGATTTTGTCCTACTGACAAAATTGAAATACAATATCAACCTTTATATTCAACTTTTAAAACATCGTAATTAGCTTTTGTATTTGTGAAACATTTCAATTCGAGCTACTTTAATCTGGTACGTTTGAAGTAAATATATTCAGCTTAATTATCCCATTATAGAAGCATGTAAAAGTGTAAGTTTTCGCTTTTTTATAGTCTCTTTTAACTCGTGTAACCGTAAGAAATATGGATGTATTATGAAGAGAACATTCTTATATTATACCATTCTGTATTTTTGTGTAATAATAAATCACGAAAACTAGCATATAAGTAATAAAGCTTGCTTATTGTTTCAAATGAATTCTTGCACGAGAGTCATTACTCGAGATATGTAAACAAGTAAGAGCTTGAAGGAGGAATACAAATCATCGTATTTAGTAGTAAGATTTACAAACATTCACTAAATTTCTATGTGTACTACATAGTTTGTAGTAATTTTTTGTTCGCTCGAAAAACATGATGAGTGAATCTTCATCATGAATATACATATGTATCTTAAAGCAGAAACTTTTTATATTTAAGTACAAGCATAAGTGAAACAAAAAATTATTGAAAAATGTTGATTATCTGATAAATTGATAAAATACACATCTACTAGTAATTTTCGGATCATTAAAAATCATTTTTGCGCATCAGAAAAATTCAAAATCGATTGAAAAAAATTGAAGCATTCAAAAGGTTCTTTATCATATAGGACCGATGTAAATCAATTTGGGCTGGTTTGATACTTTATAAATAATTATGATTTCGTATAATTTCCAAATATTATTTGACATTTAGATCATTAGTCAAAACATTTATGAAAGTTACCGAATTTATTTGCAGATAGGTAGTAAGAACAATACTCCACTGTTTTTAGTAATATCAAGTTTGTGTAAACAATATTTTTTAATTTCATTTAAGCTGCTAAAATAGAATTCAACTGATCATATTTGTTACATGCATAAGTGAATAATACAGTTCATAAAATGTTAAGTTTAGCTAGTTTCACATTTTTTTGGATTAATTTTTTTGGAAACAGATTTTAGAGCCGTTGAAGTTATAAAATAAAAACTCGACTTTTTCTGATACAGTAAATTCTTGACCTGTGTATGATTTCTTGATTTAAAAAAATTAATTATAAATTAGTACAACATGTAAATATTTACGATCCTTAGTACACAATCAATGACATTAAAAATTGTAATTCCTTAAAAATCCCAGTAGTAGTATTCATTTTTAAAATAACAATTTGTTATTGCCGTACATATTTTGCATTAGCCGGATGAATGAAGTACTATGACTTAAAGTTGTGAAAATCGCCTGCTAAGAATGACGTTCTTGGTTGGAACATCAGCAGTAGTAGGCGTATAATAATGCAATTTTAGTACTGAGAAGACTGGTAGATCGCTTATAGGCTGCTTGTCGCTTGTCACAACGGCAGCTCTCCCAGATGTTTTGCACGTCCGACGTCTACATGATCGATGTGAGTCTCCTCTGTAGCTTATTCATTTCTTGCTGTCTTCTCATCATTGTTATTTACCTCTCGTTTTGTTCTTCCTTTTTTTTTCTTTTTTTCATATTCCATAAAATAAAATATGTTATTTTCACGCTTCAAGCCACAGTTGAGTTTTAAATATCAACGATACGATCTGTTGAGTCTGGTTTTTTATTTATCTATACACGATAATTTAATTAAATTATTAAATGCATATAAATTGAATCATTAACGAGTATTCAACGTGAGAATTTTAATTTTTGTGCTAATTAAAAAATTTATTTCTGCTTGGTGATTTGTTTGGGAAGAATTTATCCAATATTTATTTTCAACGTATTCAATTTTCAATGGTAGATTGATGATGATTATCGTTATTAGCAATAATTTGGAGTGTTATCATAAATCTTTAGTACAAAAGATCTGAAAGCACTGGTATATCTTGCTTGGTGTGTATCGATATTTCCGTATCATTAGTATAATAGTTTTCGATAGAAACCAGCAAAGTTCTGTTTTGTCACGCAATCCACCCACACTTGAAATTTTTTATGCGAATTGGATTCTTGTCGTTTTCATGTTTTGTCATTTTTTAAACAATAAATTGCACAATTGGATATATTTTTAAGTTGAAAAGTGTATGTTTTACACGTTAGCTCTAAAATTGAAGAAAATAAGACGACAGTATCTGTTTTTAAAAGAAAAAAGTTCGAACGTAAAAAATAATTTACCAGCCGCTAGAACAATCAACTCTAATTTTTTTTGTCCGAAGCGAAAAAACATCATCTGTTTGTTACATCAGAATTAATAGTAGATTTATGTTAGGGTATGTCAATCTAAATAGAAAGCATTTCCTCAAGCCTGTTAACTTTTCTTACCTACATTTTAACTCGTCACTTTGTATTTAATGATATGATTTGTTAAGTCAAAGGATTATTCTGTGTCACATTTTTCTTCTGACACTTTTCTTATGCACCGTGGAATTTACTAATAATTCGTAATAGTCCACGAGATACTTGGTTATCGTTCTGTACGTTGTTTGTCACGCTAGAACGCGGAAGACTGCCACGTGTTGACGATAAATTTACTGAGGCGCAAGCGTGTCTTGCGGAACGGCTCGCTGCTGAAGAAGTGAAGTTGATATCTTTAATAAAAAGAAGATTCATCAGCTTAATAAAATCAACTTTTAGATTTGAAAATTTTAAGATTCCGAATTTATTTAGAAAGATTCTTTACTATACATTAAACAAATATTTATATGTTTGTATTTACACGTTTATTTCATCCAAATAGATGTTTACTACTGAAATAAGAATTTTTAACAATAGTTTTTAACACTCAAATTATATTCACTATTTAAAGTTGATTTAGCAGAAAATATTTGTTTATGGATATATATCTTATATGATCTTTTTGAAAAATACAGTTTCATTAAATGTTATGGTTTGATGTTCGATAGTTATTTCAAGTAATATTTTATTATTGTAACAGCTAGGTAAAATTAACGTCTAAAAAATACCCAAGACAATGGATAATATTAACAAGTAATTAAAAAATTACTCCTAAATAATTGACGTTATAAAATAAACTTTCTAATAATTTTAATGAATTTCGAGTAGAATAAATTAATCAATTAACTGTCACAAAGATAAAAATATGTTCCCTTGAAAATTTTAAATTTCTAAAATATTTTGTTTCATCGCAATTCAATCAACGAATATCAATTTAAAATCTCCTTCACTAAAATTTCAAGAGAGATTTATTTTTTACATACATAAAATCAATTTTTAATTCGTGAAAGGACTATCGAAAATATAGAACATTATCTCCTATTCTCATTAACAGAAAAAATCTGTTGAAATTGAACGCTTCATAAAATCAGTAAAAGTATTTCAAGTTATTATATTAGACAATCCAATGACCAAATTTTTTTATTCATTCCATCTTTATTTTGCTCATTCATACTTTTCGTTCTTATTCTGTTTCATTTCTCTCAGAGTGACATTAATTTCAGTAGGACGCAAGACTAACCATGCTTAGTAGACGCCACAAAATCCGGTCTTGGGTTAGTAGAATTTTTCGCGAAATCCCCCAATTCGTTGTGGTCATTAAACGTGTAGCAATGTGGTATATATACGGTGGAATTGCGAAGAGGATAAAGGAGGGAGAAAGCAACAGAGAGAGAGATGTGCTATGCTACGATAGCTTTCACACGTACGTGCGATGCAGTGGAACAAACGAGCAACGTTGGTCGCGCCTAGCGCATCTTAATGAGACGCCTGTCATAACGAACCAAGCCAATCAATTATGTCGCATGTTCCTTACCGACACATGGCTCAGTGGCATAGTAGGTTGCCTCCAAGTAATTCGCATCGGGAATAACGAACTGCGGACGTACGTTTGTTCGTAACATACAAGAGATATGCAATAGGTATAACAGACCAGTTCCATTCCTCACTATTATCTGAATCCCTTTCTGTTTTCCCCCTTGTGTCGTTGCATTACTACCTCCGTGCATTAAAGCAATTATCGCGATCAACGCGTTGCACGTTTATCGGCTCCGGCCAATTGACGCAAACGATCTAGTCCACTGGGGGTCAACGATAAAGCCATTGTCATTCGCTCCTGCTTCTGGAAAATTATCCAAACGCACGTTGGTAATGTTTATTCAACTCAATTGCTATTCACTACAAGAGAAATTGTCTTAACTAATACACTGATGTGCTCAATTGCTTTAAAGCATATTTTTTTGGTAAATTTTTGCAATCATGAGTTGCATTTATAGTCCGTTTATGTTATTCCCGATAAATTTATTTACTTCCTATTAGGAAGTTATTTCTATGAGATCGATTTTTTAAATTTGTAATTTCATCATATCTTTACATTTTGAGACATTTGCAAGCATGTTAGAAGGTCTAGGCATGGTTAAATGTATGTATGTCTATATACAAATACATACATATATGAGTGAGTGTGTACGTTAGGTTATTTTTTGTTTTCAATATCTCGAGAACCACTAAAGATATCAACTTCAAACAAATTTCATTCTAAAGATACCCGGATAAGAGCTGCCAGAGTTAAACAACGGGCCAAATCTGGGGCCGTTTTGGCAAGCAAATCTTTGGTCAATTAATGTTAGTGATTGTAATATGAAAGAAGATCTAATATTGAGGAATAGTTTTATTAATAACTCTGAGCTTCAGCACTGTTCATGTCCCACTACTTCGGAAGAACCTATATATTTTTTTCACGAACTAAAATACATATAGAGGTATCATCAAATTTTAATATCAATACAATATGGTTACTAAAGCCAAAAATTACGTATTTCAAGAAACGGGAAGTTCGTCGTTAGGGCACAAAGTACCTTTAGATTCAATTTTTAAAAATATTTATATTATAGTATTATTGACGAAAAACATATAGAGACAAACATTTATGTATTTTTCAAATGTTTTTCGTTATTTATCTTATGATTGAAAAATATAATTTCAAATGGAAAAGTTATCAACAGAAATGACTGAAGGTAATAAAATTGTAGATTTACTAATAAATTTTATCTAAAATGTTTAGTCACAAATATCTGTAGATAAATTGTAAAAAATGAAAAATTTAATAAAGTCATTGGAGATGATTTGTAATTTTTCAAGTTTAAGACACCTGTAGCAGTTTCAATGCAATTGATGCTAACCTATGAATCTCCTGATTAAAGCGTACTTTTTTTTATGATAGAAATGTATTTATCAAGAAATAGTATTGAATGATAACTCTGAAGCAGAGGGGTCTGTTTTACCCCGTTATTTTTGTTATAAATAGCAATAGAGAATTACGGTCCATTCATGTTTAAAGTTGTTATTGATGTGGTTATTACTTTCTATAGTAAGACCATTCATTGATTGATTGGTTGGCTCTTTACTTGTTGAGTTAATACCTCTTACTTGTGTTGTACTTTACCATGTTGAGTCTGTTAAATCGAATAGGAACATCAATCTGTTAGCAACTCCACTGAGGAAATAAAATAATATAAAATATCGTTATGAGGTTATCCACCTTATACTCAAGTGACAATTATTCCGGCTATAAATAATTTACGTAATGTTTTAGATGATAGGTTTGATCTGGAATATGTTATCTTATTTGATACGAAAATTTCGTTTTATTAGAATATTCATGAATGTGAGCTTCAATGGCCAGTTCGGGGAACATGTGACGCCAAAATAGTGCAAGTGATGACAGCAGAGATTGCATTCGCGAGATTAGCCAGAAGTTCTCCTGTTTTAAAGGCTTATTTACGAAGAAGATGTTCTATTCAAAGATACAGTCTTCTCTTCAGTTTCAAGACGACTGACTTGTAATTGCGTCGACAGTGTATACTTTCTGACGACAGCTAGAGGGAAATATTGTATGTCATCGTGGGTGATCGAATTCGAAGAAGACTTTGAAGAAGAAAAAATTTTTTTTATTTCATGATTCTGAAATTCCGCATTTTTGTCGTATCTATGATCATTGATTGCTTGATGTATATCTATTATTTGCAATGAAAACTTTAATAACGCATATTTCAAAAATACCATTATTATAAATAGTAACGATACAATAATCATGGTTTAACAATTCATTTTCATTGAAAAATTTAATCAATTTTGAATTCGTTTCAATCAATTAATTGTGAAATTATTTTAATGTAAAAAATTTCCCTTCGATTCATTTGATGAAGATTTCAACTGCAAGCAATCGTTGTTAAATCAAATAAGTAAAATATCAGTGCTCTGCAGTGGTCTGGGTGCGACCCGAAAGATCCACACGACCAACTTCCCAGTGGAAAAAATGAAAAAACAATTCGAATAGAACCCGTTTCCATTCTTTATAACAAATGGAATTGTTATAAACGAAATGAGTCTGTTTTTATTCATTTGATATGGTTAGTTACTTTATTTAAGCAAAAGAAAAAATTGTGCGTTGGGAGAATTCTAATATACCTCATAGATCCTTTTTTATATTATTTTCAACAAATTTCATTGTTATACACGAAAAAAGTATGTTTTCATTTATGTCATACGGTTGGTAACATTTTTTTAGTGAAAGAAAAAATCATGCGTTAAAAGTACTCATATATATATATAGAAAGGGTCCCTATTTTTATTGTTTATAACAATTTAAAACTTATTATTTAAATATTACTATGATCAATAATCACTTGTTAGTAACAATGTTCAATTGTTATGAACACAATTCCATATTATCGACAATTATTGTTGACTATTATAGCGTCTTTAATGCTGTTTTCTCAATCCTGACACGAGTCTAAAATTCTATTCTTCTCTATTCTAATCACTAAATATTCATATTTAGTCATTTTTCATTTTTGCTAGTTTTTTGGTTCTGCAAAAAAAATTGCTGGACCAATTTTGTTGAAAATCTAATCAATTCTAAGTTACATAATTACGCGTCGGATGCAATTGGTCCCACATCGATATCATTTTTTGTTCTCGAGATAATCAAGGCGAAAAATAATTCCGAACGCACATACGTACATACACACACAGACGTCCACTGAAAAACGATTGCATTCGACTCTGGGAACCTTAAAACATGGAGATATGTCAAAATTCGGGATTCGCAAAATCGGACCCATTACTATAACTTCCCACTGGGAAGTTAACAATCTTGCATAATTCAAATAAAAGTGGATCCGTGCAGTGACGAGTTAATTTTTGAACAATTGTTAGTTTCACTTGGATGTCAGGCAAAAAAAAATACTCAGTCTATCGATTGCAGGATAATAGTGTCGCGACGTGAAGCAGATTCGGTTTTGCTGGTGTCGAGACTCGTGGTCCATGACGCATTTCCAACTGAACGGTCCAATGCCTCGTTGTTTGTCAGGCATTTACGTCGCATCGTCGATCCGACCAGTTTTGTTTCTGATGCATTTATCGGCCGATACACTCATTGGTGTGAAACGAATACCACCGTGGCTCGTATTGACATACAAAAGTATAGATATATAGCTACTAGTTTATCTCACTCTAGTTGAAATGTCAATTGTGAACAACGCCTTCAGAACCGTCTATCGAACCCGTCATTTGTCACGACTAAAAAAGTCGGCGCCTTATCGAGAATAATTCTTTACTGGTCCGCAGGGCGTTTATAGAATCGCATTGAATGGCGTCACGTCAAACTGTCATTCGATTTATATTTTCTATATAGCGTACGATTTGTTAACGTGCGGTGAGCATCTGACCGTAATCCACCTCGTTAATCATTTTGCTTGAATTGACAGTGAAACGGAGTCGAGGTCAGTACATGTATCTACTTTGATACAAAAGACTTTTAAATTAAAGCGAGAATTTAAAAAAAATTACGAAATAACGTCGAATACAAAGAAATATTATCGGAATGTAACTTTTGTTCTTTGAGGCATCTCAGCAGCAGATACGTACTTTTGTGTGAAATGATAAATCTTCGGAATCACAATCTTCTTACTTTTTTAACAGGCTATTTCACGAAATACCCATCTCCTCGCTTGTTTAGAACTTTAGTTCTAGACCTGTCATGGAGGATACACACTATCTCTTTTTTTGTCTTTTCCCGCCCACCCGACGCCAAAGTTTTATCTTTTCGTGATGTACGGCCAAACTCTACACTTTCACCAAGCCAATACGATGTAGCAATCCTCTTTGGGATTTTCCTTGTATCTCTAGGTTGCTATATTTTACAACAATTTTCAAGCACTCTTATCAGATACCTGGATAAATTGACAAGTGTAAATTTCGATCCGTTTTTTTATTCATTTTTCGTACTACCTTCATTTGATTTTACAATCCCAAAGCATTAATACAAACTATCCCGAAAATTCTACAGTCGTATGTATGAAGGATCGAATTTTTATTGGGGTAGAAATATCTGATATTGTTTCAGCAATGCTAACATTGAAAAAAAATTGAAAAGCTTTTCGCGTACCGAACATTATTTGAATTCTATTCTACATTTACTCAATTTTTTCATAAATTCACAATGTACGTTTGTTATTTAATCAGTCAGAAAATTTACAAATTAGTCTTGTAATATTTTTCCCTCAAAAAAATGACAAGTATTCAAAGGAAAATAAATAATATAATGAATGGGTGGCATAATTAAATTATTTTTTCCCCCACTATAAATTAAGTAGCATTTTGATATTTATCGTCTAGGTCAGCTTCATTAATCATCTGAAACGTCACGTGTTTCACTCTCTTAGCTGAAATATAATGAGCTCATTTGAATCAATATCTGATTGATTAGTGCGGTGCTATCACGAGTCGACTGTCTCCATTCCAATTAAAATACTTGGTCATTATTTATTAAATTTATTCGCGATCACTATCTTCAATTCATCACACGTTAATAAAAAATTATTTCTCACAACATTAGATAGAAATAGTACTTTGTTCTGACCTTCCCTCATCGAAGGGGATTTGATATTCATCAATAGACCATTTGAGTCACATACCTGAAACAGAAAAAATTTTTATTAGATTTTATACGAATATAAATAGGAGAAAAAAATGTTTCAATCGATTGTTATTAGTAATTTCTTGAAAATAGTATTTACTTTTTTTCTGTATACAGAGAATGAAGATCCTTTATCTTCATCTTTATTTTATTTTTATTCTTTCATAGTCTGTGATATGTCAAAGGTAAAAAAAATTAAAAAATAAAACTCAAAAATGAGCTGACACCGATTGTTGTCTACTTTATTTCAAAGGATAAGAAATTAGGCTCGGAAATAAATTGTGATGAAGCACAATATCAACACCGAAAAATTGTATTTCCTTTATCAAGGCAATGCCAATATCAATTCAGCTCTAACAAAGCTTTACTTACACAGAAGGTGGTAAAAAAGCCAGAATAGTTTGAAATATAAGAGATACTTAAACATGCGATTCGTGCATAAAGCCGCCTCCCTACAAAACTTTAGACGGATCATGACGGTGAGTCAAGCCTTAATTATCTGCGTGTTAGTAAAAGATTGATAACGCCTCCGTACACGGCAACGGACCAAGTAACGTTTGCTGATCAGATATCTTGATGATCGCTTCCAGGATGATCAACAAAAGATAAAAGAGAAGGCGAAGAGAATAAAAAAAAGAATTGCACATTCAATAAATATCGATGGGTAGGGTCAAATAAATTTATTCTCACGACGTCGTAAACTAGCAAAGTCACCCGTAAAACGTGATCCGAGGGGTTAAACGAGAGAGAAACGTAGGGACACTTTGATATTGAACGAAAAAAAAACTCGTGGACTTTCCTACAGATTTTACGAGCACCAGCTAAAGACTATGTGAGGACTACAGTGGTGACGTTTCGAATGTTGTACAAACAATGTTACGATCCTTGAAAATTATCTGGTGCTTTTTTGGATACAATAAAAATTTAGTTACATTTTCAAAAATCAGAACTAATTTTTTAAACGAGAAAAAAATTAATATAGCTTGAGGTTTCATAATTAATGTTCGTTAAAAATTAACCTCAACAAAAACTAGAGATGGTGAGTTTTTGTAACTAGAATTTTATTCTATTAAAGAATTTTTATCATGAAGATGTTTTACTCCTTTTTTTGTGAAATAGTAGAAATGTTTGTTAAATAAAAAAAATGGTAAAAAAATAATCAAAGCATAAAATATCATTGATATTAAATGTATATAATTTAATATTTGAAACAATGTTATTAATATCAAAAAGCCTGAAATATTAATTAATTACAATTTAATTAATTATAAATCAAAAATTGGTTATTAAATATCAAATTTGTCACAAATAAAATTTTTTGATTAAAGAAAAATTCGTTATTAATAAATACTTTGTTATTAATGAATAATGTTAATCATATCAATTATCTCAAACATTCATTAACAAATTTCAATTATCAAATAGAAGTTACTTCGTAATAAATATTACGTAATTAAATTACTAAAATTAATTCTGAATTGTTTGCAAAATAATAATTTTTTAGATAAACTTTAGAATAAATAATATTCCTTAAATCTCAGGTTGTTTAAAATTAATTAGCCCAAACCTAAAAAAATATTTATATTCCATCATGTAGTGGTTGTTCAAATCTAGATAAAGTGTAGCTTTTGTTCACATAAAGGAAAGAAAAGCAAAGAGAACCGAGGCTTATGTCAATAGCCCAGGTGATGTACACAGATACGATTGGTTGTTGGCGAGGAAATGTCACAAGTGCAAGACTCGTGTATACGTAAGTGTACCTATGTACATGTTCTGCGTTTTAACGCCCGATCGAGATTTACAAGCCCGAGGGATTCAGTGAGAGAACAGACTTTGACGAAGCTACGTTCGAATGAAACTCGACCACCAAGTGAATCCGTTAGTCTGCTCGTAATCGAGTATTCGACCTCCAATCAAAAAATTTCCTGTCGCTACTATTCTCTCTGGAGTTTTATTTTACTTCCAACCCATAATCGCATCTTCTATCTTTTGTTAAAGAATTGTTTGGTTTTATTATTTTGATTTTTGGTAACCTTTCAGTAATCCGCTGAGTGAAATTCATTTTGCAATGGTCTGGAAGAGTGATCAGAAGCTTTATGAAGCTTTGACCCATGTATTTATAAGAGTCGTCTAGATGTATGTATGTTATCAATACCGGAAATAGCAGCCGATCTATAATTTTATGTAACCTCAGCGATTGATACATTCGTCCAAGACTTGTTTGCTGCTTGGTGACTGCTACGTCAGAGTAACTTATTTCCTGTTCTAACCAGCTATTTGCTAGGTGTGGTATAAAAGTGTGATATGCTATAACAATAATATACAACCTTAGTACTCGATATACTGAATTTGTTTCCTAATAAATCAATTTCTCTTACAGCTGGATCTCTTTCTTATGGTCATGAAAATAGTGAGTATAACGAGCACACGTGTCAACAGCACAAAGGTTGGATAAGAAAAGTAATAGTTAGTGGTGTGTTTGTTATTGTTATTATTCTAAATATTTTAAGCGTTTACTTCCCTAATATTGATAGAATACTATGATTAGATAGAAGCCACGAATGAAACCCCTAGAGCAATACCAACTAATTCAAGGAGAGGAGATCAGACGCGATATAGCACACTATTCGCACGCGATTACACTTTGTTGTTCGTTCTCTACACCCAACAGCTAGCGATGTCATCGCAAAACCCGTTATTATTTGCATGGCTAAAACCACCAGGCGTTGGAGCTGTCATGCAAATAGACTAATGAGCTTGTTAAGGTATGTTGTAGACACTCGACCGCTCGTAAAGCTCGACCCTACTTGTTTTTCGTTTATATGACCCTCCAGTAGCAAGAGATTGTTCTAATGCTTCATATGATTTGTTATAATGTTGTCAGTTTTATTTTATTACAGCTTTTTTCATTCATTTCGGTCCTATAATTATTTGTTTGATTTAGTTGTATTTATTGTGGCTATTGAGGGAGTTTGAAGTTAAATAGATAAGTTTGAAGTTGGAAATATGATTTATCTTAAGGAATAGTAGATTAAAGATTTTCATTCAAAATTCAATTATAATTTTTATAAACAGTTTCATTAAAATATATTCAACTAAAAAATCGTATTTGGAGTGAATTTTACGAATGAAGATATTTTTGAAATAGAATTTTATCAGAAAGAAGATAGTGAATGAAAATTTTTCATTTTTTTTCACAATCTGGCAGCAATATGATCATCGTATTTAGAAAACTTTTTCATAAAAAGAATAAAAAGTAAAGTTTGAATTGAAATTTAATAATGAATCGTAAGAAAATTCTATTTTTTTTAATACTTACTAAATATTGAAATAAAAGTTGAAGAATTTTTTATGGAATTCACAAAAAATTGATTGACTTATTTACCCAATTTTTATACCGAATGTTATATTTTCCAACATTTTGAAATCTAAAAATATTCCAGACTACCCGGTAATAAATAATAAATTTGATTTATCACTAAACTAACAGAATCCCACTCTCTAAAAAAAATATTTATCCACCAGCAAAAAAAAATCCACGATTTTATTTATCTTTATCTCTTTATTTCTCAATACTGGATTAAATTTAATTATCCTTTCCGACTTTCAAATTGACATCTTCAATGAAAAATTAGAAGCAAGCAAAATCAATAAAACTTGAGCCATTATATTAGCATAAATTTAATATATTTTCTTGGCTGTACTTGAATAACGAATATAAGAAACCTGTCATCAAGCTATTGGAGTTTATCGTTCTCTGGTTAGGCATCTGGAATAAATCATCAGTTGCCTCTCAGTAATTTTTCTTCTTCTGTTTGTAATACCCAGAGAGATCAGGTTTATGTGAGCAGTGCGTTTATATAAATCGACGTACCATTGATGTCATCATCAACATTATTATCACCATAATAATCATCATCATACGATGATATCACGATCATCACCTGCGGTCTAAGCCCAGCATGAACTGGTAGACTCGACGTAAACGAATGTAAATCATATCGCATTGCTTACCCATGCTGAGTTTCCTGATCTCCATCTTTCTCTTATTCTGGCCTTTCCAATAACCTCATTCCACTATATTTATTTCTAGAGAAGTCTTGGTAATATCCAATATATCGTTCATGTAACAATTTATATACCACCCCAATTACAATTGATATTGTTATAATTCTTATTGAATTGAATTTTTTCGAAAAGAGAAGGCTCATTTATTGGTCTTACCATCTAGATGATGGATCCCTATATGCTATCAAACAGAACGTCATTCCATTCATTATACTGTTTTGATAAAAAAGCCAAAGGCGTAGACAGAGAGACAAACAACACTACGCGCGGGAATTCGTAAAATCCATGGCGGTGACTGTAAATGGAAACTTCCGGCGTGAGTTTACGCCCGTTTCGTGAATGACTGCGTTTAACGTGATAACGTTGAAAGATACGTCAAGTGAACGTTTTTGGTAAACGTTCACGTGCTAAAAAGCCCCCCGTAATTAGTTGAGCCCTTTTTTCCTGAAGAGAAACCCGAAGAATGAAATAAATTGAATTCGTTAGTGATGCGTCTTGGCAAGGCGAGGGAACAGTAAGAAGATTGAATCTTCTAATCACATGCAACACTATAATACATAGATAGACATGCCATTCATTCCAAATCTGGGACAATTTTTTTGGCAAAATGTATTAATGTATTCCATTCTTTTTCTCTCCAAGATACATTTAATTCTAAAGCGTGCCCTAGAGCGGCACTCAGCGAAAAGATTGAGGAGGGAGCCAAGAAAAAGGTACTCTAGTCGGTGTCGTTATTTCAGCGGCGCGCCAGTTAACCTCTAGAATTTCCATCCTAAGAGAGTAAAAGAAGGAGAAGAAGGAGGAGGAGAAGAAGGAAGAAGCTGGAGCTCTCTCTGCTGCGTCTTTTCGATTCCTGTTCTGCTTTTTCATCAGCGCTCAAAAAATGGCAACCTCTTTTGCCCCGGTGCATATTCTAAAAGTGCCTTCTTTGAAACGTTCGCACTGCTATCTCCATCCCAATGCTGGCTGAAACCCTTCCCGCGCCATGCAATCGCCAAATTTTTGCATATACCGACTGCCTGCATTAAATTCTTTCCCTACGTGTCCACACTATATCGATGAGGGTGATTAATATTGTTTTTCATAAAATAGTTTACTTTATGATGTCTTTTATTAGCCCATATAATGTTATTCATAATAGTTTGTCTTAGAGTAATAAAATTATTGAAGCTAAACCAAAATGTTTTTTTTAATTTGAAAAATGTCAGTTTAAATAAAAATGAAGGAAAAAATCATTACAGAAATAAAAACCCCTGCTCACTTAAAACCGTTACAAAAAACCAAAGACGAACCAGATATTTTGTTTAACAAGCCGAGCGTTTGTTAAAAAAAAAAAACACGACATCAAGTGAGGAAAGACCTAATGGAGTCTAATAGCGCGACTTGAAAAATGTGAGTGAGAAGTGACCGCTTTACTTGGTTGGTCTTGTGGTAGAGCCGCTGGCGTTCATTCTCTACCATGGTCTACCACGTGTCTTTGTCTATTCAACCTCTTTTTCTCAACTCTCCAAGGTCTTCTCCGGCGGCGGCTGCTGCTGCTCTTTGGTGACGCAAGGAGCCGGATTTATTTTTCTTGTGCGCTATGAAGATTGTGACTCACTCTCCAGCCACGAGTCAAAAGCTGCCGGCTAGAACACGCATCATGATAAGCATGCTTTCCGAGTTATTCCGCTGGAATGGAATTTGCCGTTTAGTTTTATTCTCGTTCCATTAAACATATTTCCACACTCGCTAAAACCAGAAGTGCCGCCTTTTGAGGATCCAAGTTGATATACGCTTTAACCCGGATCTTGTCATTGCTCCACTTGTCTGGAGTACTGCCTGACGCATCCGTACCTCTATAATAGTTCGGCTATGAAATGAAGCCGGGTGGTAAGTAGTCAGCCGGCTACTGGCGGGTAGCTTAGAGTGAAGTGATAAAGAACCGCACGTTGGATGGGAGCTGCTTGGCACCCACGCTTGGGCGCGTTTGTTGGTCATCCAGTTTTGGTGTGAAGCAGAGATCACCTAACAGGGTCGGGGGCACACTTACCCTCGACCGCACGGCGCCGGAAAATAAACGTAAAACTCTACATCGGGTCGAAAGATAACCTTCGTAATATTAGTGACGTGTCACCTCGGGACTAAATTGTTAACTGTAAACCGGTACTCACTATTTAACATTGTTTTATCAATTCTATTTATTATCTACCAACATAATGACGCTGATTCGTTGAGTTACTAAGGGAATCCGTTAATTAAAAATACATTTATTGGCGAAAACATAAAACCACGACACGGATACATTTAAAGTAAACTTCATTAAAATTTGAACATCTATAAATATCTCTATTAACTAAAAATTCTATCATCGTATTTTATTGTCAAGCATGTTAAATAAAAATGTCTGGGCGGGGATCCACGTCTTATCCGCGAGTGCTTTATATACCCAAGTTTTGTAATGAACAAAGAGAGATACAGAAGCTGGTTGGGTTCCAAGTTTCTTGTTTACCGGGAGTTCATTCGTCGCACAAACCGAATGGGGTTTAACAAGCTCCGGAGAAAGTTTTGTCATGAGGAAGAGACAGAGAGAAATAAAGACTCTGACACCAGCATCTATTTATTCCGCGAAATTAGACGCTTTTGTAGGCGATGAGCAATAAGCATACACGGCAAATCGAAGTGTTTGA